>NC_134493.1:36996696-37076696 GCF_040206685.1 Ascaphus truei | reverse complement strand
ACCTGCCGGACTGGTGAGTGAGCGGCCTTCACCTCCCCTCACCCCCATCACCCCCTTTCACCTCCCCTCACTCCACTTCTCCCTTCCACCCCCCTTCACCTCCCCCCCTCCACCCCCCCTTCACCTCCCCTCCACCCCCCCCTTCACCTCCCCTCCACCCCCCCCCTTCACCTCCCCTCCACCCCCCCCCCCCTTCACCTCCCCCCTTCACCTCCCCTCCACCCCCCCCCCTTCACCTCCCCTCCACCCCCCCCCCTTCACCTCCCCTCCACCCCCCTTCACCTCCCCTCCACCCCCCCCCTTCACCTCCCTTCCACCCTCCCTTCCACCCCCCCCCTTCACCTCCCTTCCACTCCCCCCCCTTCACCTCCCCTCCACCCCCCCTTCACCTCCCCTCCACCCCCCCTTCACCTCCCTTCCACCCCCCCCTTCACCTCCCTTCCACTCCCCCCCCTTCACCTCCCCTCCACCCCCCCTTCACCTACCTTCACCTCCCCTCCACCCCCCCACCTTCACCTCCCCTACACCCCCCCACCTTCACCTCCCCTACACCCCCCCTTCACCTCCCCTCCACCCCCCCTTCCCACCGCCTCCCCCCCCTTCCCTCCACCTTCCCACCGCCTCCCCCCCCTTCCCACCGCCTCCCCCTTCCCCCCCTTCCCACCGCCTCCCCCCCCCTTCCCACCGCCTCCCAGCCCCCCTTCCCACCGCCTCCCCCCACCCCTTCCCACCGCCTCCCCCCACCCCTTCCCACCGCCTCCCCCCACCCCTTCCCACCCCCCCTTCCCACCCCTTCCCACCCCCCCTTCCCACCCCTTCCCACCCCCCCTTCCCACCCCTTCCCACCCCCCCTTCCCACCGCCTCCCACCCCCCCTTCCCACCGCCTCCCACCCCCCCTTCCCACCGCCTCCCACCCCCCCTTCCCACCGCCTCCCCCCCCTTCCCACCGCCTCCCACCCCCCCTTCCCACCGCCTCCCACCCCCCCTTCCCACCGCCTCCCACCCCCCCTTCCCACCGCCTCCCACCCCCCCTTCCCACCGCCTCCCACCGCCTCCCACCCCCCCTTCCCACCGCCTCCCACCCCCCCTTCCCACCGCCTCCCACCCCCCCTTCCCACCGCCTCCCACCCCCCCTTCCCACCGCCTCCCTCCCCCCCTTCCCACCGCCTCCCTCCCCCCCTTCCCACCGCCTCCCACCCCCCGCCTTCCCACCTCCTCCCACCCCCCGCCTTCCCACCTCCTCCCACCCCCCGCCTTCCCACCGCCTCCCACCCCCCGCCTTCCCTCCGCCTCCCCCTTCCCACCACCTCACCCCTCCCCCCCTTCCCACCACCTCCCCCCCCTTTCCACCACCTCCCCCCCTTCCCACCACCTCCCCCCCTTCCCACCACCTCCCCCCCTTCCCACCACCTCCACCCCTTCCCACCACCTCCACCCTCCCCCCCTTCCCACCACCTCCCCCCTTCCCACCACCTTCCCCCTCCTCCCCCTTCCCACCACCTTCCCCCTCCTCCCCCTTCCCACCACATCCCCCCATCTCTCCCTTTCCACCACCTTCCCCCTCCTCCTCCTTCCCACCACCTCCCCCCTTCCCACCACCTCCCCCTTCTCCCCCTTCTCACCACCTCCCCCCTTCTCCCCCTTTCCACCACCTCCCTTCTCCCCCTTTCCACCACCTCCCCCCTCCTCCCCCTTCCCACCACTTCTCCCCTTCCCCCCCCCCCGCTCCCCTTCCCCCCATCCGCTCCCCTTCCCCCCCTCCGCTCCCCTTCACCCCCCCTCCGCTCCCCTTTCCACCCTCCGCTCCTCTTCCCCCCCCTCCACCTCTTTTTCCCCTTTCCCCTCCCACCCCCTCCCACACTTCCACCCCCTCCTCTAACCCTTCCCCCCCCTCCTCTAACCCTTCCCCCCCTCCTCTAACCCTTCCCCCCCTCCTCTAACCCTTCCCCCCCCCCTCCTCTAACCCTTCCCCCCCTCCTCTAACCCTTCCCCCCCCCCTCCTCTAACCCTTCCCCCCCCCTCCTCTAACCCTTCCCCCCCCCTCCTCTAACCCTTCCCCCCCCTCCTCTAACCCTTCCCCCCTCCTCCACCCCTTGCCCCCCTCCTCCACCCCTTGCCCCCCTCCTCCACCCCTTGCCCCCCTCCTCCACCCCCTCCTCCCCTTCCCGCCGCCCTTCGCCTTCATGCCCGCCTTACCGCCTCCCCACCCCCGCCTCTGCCTTTCACCCGCCCTTACTCCGGCCGCCTCTGCCTTTCACCCACCGCCTCACAGCCGCTGCACGCACTCAACAGACACCCGCCACACTCGACACATACCTGCCGCCACACACACCTGCTGCCTCCCGCCCCTACGCACCGACATCACTGACCCACCGCCTCACACCCTAGCAGGACCCCCACTCACAGACAGCACTCACAACCCACGCGCCAGCCGCCGCCTCACACCCTTGCAGGACCCCCACTCACAGACAGCACTCACAACCCACGCACCACCCGCCGCCTCACACCCTAGCAGGACCCCCACTCGCACACAGCACTCACAACCCACGCGCCACCTGCCGCCTCACACCCTAGCAGGACACACGACTCAGATTTTTACATCACTTATGCCACCAAAATATACATTGTACTGTGGTGTGGTTACAATAAACCATTTTTATACAACATCGTATTACATTTTCTTCCATCTTTCTTTTCAATATTATTATCCAACCTTTACAACAAACAGTCACCTATTGTGCCACGATTTATAAATAATACTACCTATTACGCATTTACATCCCGGGCAACGCCGGGTCTCTCAGCTAGTGTGTAATATATATTCAACCTAATATGTTTGTGCGTATATTGTTTATATTAGGATGTGTGTGTGTGTGTGTGTGTGTGTGTATATAAATATAGATATAGATATAGATAGATATGTATACATGTGCATAATTGAAGGCTTGTTCTCAAATTAAAATTCTGATTGTTTGGAATATGTATCCTTGTAGTATTTTCAGAGTCTGGGAAACATGTACATACTGTAAGTTAAATGAGGTGCAATGGGGCTAATCACAAAGGATGATGTGAACATTATTTAGCAAGATCACAAACCTTCTGAATAATATCTGTGTGCGCTAGTTTGTTCCGTAGTTCATATTATAGTTTTAAGTCCTTGTCTTCCTGTTGGAGTGACAGACAGACAGGTTCTGATACCTTTGTGTCCCACCCGCAGGCGTCTGGAAATAAAGTGAGCAGGCAGTCCGTTCTGTGCGGGAGTCAGAACATTGTCCTGAATGGAAAGGTTGGTGTTATTGTGTGCTGTGTGTGCTCGCACTGATAACATAGGAAATATATGTCATTTGCACCTGCTCTAAAGAGAATTCAGCCCTGGCTTACATGCAAGAATAAGGAATCCAGCGTTGTAAGAAAATACATGTTGGGATTTGGAAGCGGCAGTGTGATGTAGCACCTCGCCCATCTCTGTGACACGTATTCACTATCAGTAAATGTTTATAGTGAAAATAGTCAGATACAAAATAATACCGTTCATTGAACAGAACATGACTCTGACATTACCTTTTGGAAACAGCTGTGAAGGTTTCTGAATCTCTTCTCATTTTACTGGCTGCAGAAATGTAGCTGGTTATAAGGGGAAGAATAGGGAGGCGTTGCGTGTAACACTATTACAGTAACCAGTTGGATGTCTAGTGCAGGGTTATCAACTCTAGTCCTCAAGACCCCCCCCCCCCCAACAGGTCAGGTTGTAAGGACACCCCAGCTTCAGCACAGGTGGCTGGGGGGTGTCTTGAGGACTGGAGGTGAGCACCCAATGTCTAGAGCAGTTGAATTAAAGGGAAAAAAAATATTTGAATAGTTATTTTTTTAAATATCTTTTTCATAGCCGTGTTTTTGCAATTAACTTACTTTAGGTCTCCGCTTGTATTTTCCAAAGCTTTTTTGGGGAAAAAAATGAATCTCGATGTTTTGTTCAGGAAATATACATGTATTAAGTGTCAGGTAGGTTAAAATGAAGCGCTCTCTGGTGCAGTGCAAAGGTTACAATGGTAACCTCAGAAGCCAGAGATTACGGTTATAATGGTTTTTTAACACTAGAAAAAATATATATATATATAAAAAAAATTAAATGTAAAGTGCAGGACATGCTCAGGGGGTAAGATACTAACACTATATATATGCTGCTTTGATGAACAAAGTATATAGTATAACTATACTCAAGCTTTCTATAGCTCACAAGCCTTCTTTCCAGACAGACACCAGGTCTAGCTCCCAGAACTCTCCACTACACCATATGGACCAGTAACGTTCGACTAAAGTGTTTCTTTATACTGTTCTGCTTTAGGCATCACTTTTAGGGGGTGGGAGCTGCTTCTTCCTCAATGATAAGCAGTTGTACTGAGAAAAGAAAAATAATTGGTGCAATTAGCGCTAAAAGCTAAACAATAAATATATAGTGCAAAACAATTTAGAATACACTTGAAAATCCTTATAATAATAAGGCAAGGCTGCCAGGAATTACTGACCCAAAAACACAGTTAAATCACAAAAAAAAAACAAAATACAAACCGGCGCCTAAAATGTCCAAAGACAGTCTATATGAAGTCCAAATGGGATGGAGTGCAAAGAACTGCTTCAATTCTTGTACTTCCAAAGATGTAGATGTGTCCACGGCCAGATGTCACGTGATATGTGGAATACAAGCAGAAAAACAAATCATAGTGCAAACTGCTACTCAAATAGACATACAACACGAACACTATACAAACAATAATTACACAACGATTAACAAATGAAAGCAAGGCTGACTAATAAAAGAGCTAATTTAATACAACAATGAATTTAAAATAATAAATAGGAACAAATAGCAGGCAACTGGTCCGGTTGGTTTAAAACCGGAATCCTATTCACAAAAACTTGAGTATAAGCGCAGTGAATTGTAGTCAATGGGAGGTAACAGCTTGTCCTCCAGTGGCGTCAGGCTGATCCGGGGTTCTCCCCTGATGAAGTGCGCATGCGCATGAAACGCTTAGGGTTATAGTTCATGAGCTTTCACCACGAACTCACACAGGCTACGTGGCTACGTGCATTGCTTTGTAGCAGCAGGAAGAGGTCCTTTCCTCCAAGGCGCACCCCAAGCAACGGACAATCGATCCAGGAAGTGCGACAGCGTCGGAGTGGTTCCCAGATCAGCCCGACGCCACTGGAGGACAAGCTGTTACCTCCCATTGACTACAATTCACTGCGCTTATATTCAAGTTTTTGTGAGTAGGATTCCGGTTTTAAACCAACCGGACCAGTTGCCTGCTATTTGTTCCTATTTATTATTTTAAATTCATTGTTCTATTAAATTAGCTCTTTTATTAGTCAGCCTTGCTTTCATCTGTTAATCGTTGTGTAATTGTTTGTATAGTGTTCGTGTTGTATGTCTATTTGAGTAGCAGTTTGCACTATGATTTGTTTTTCTACTTGTATTCCACATATCACGTGACATCTGGCCGTGGACACATCTACTTCTTTGGAAGTACAAGAATTGAAGCAGTTCTTTGCACTCCATTCCATTTGGACTTCATATAGACTGTCTTTGGACATTTTAGGCGCCAGTTTGTATTTTGTTTTTTAGTTGTACTGAGAGCTGATTTATGTGTAAGGTGGGATTAGGACAGTACGGACAGTATTTTCGGATTGCACATAGCCCAGGTATGTTGGGATTTACAGATGGTCCTTGTTCACGTAGCGGTAAAATGAACTGTCAGGCAGACGGAGCAGATCTAGCCACAACGTTTCGGGGGTTTGTCTGCTGCGAGGTTGCAATGTGTCCCCTCTCCCTCTGCAGACGATCATTATGAATGATTGCATTATCCGAGGAGACCTGGCAAACGTCCGAGTGGGTCGTCACTGTGTCGTCAAAAGCCGAAGTGTAATCAGGCCTCCGTTTAAGAAGTTCAGCAAAGGGTGAGACTCCGTGAGGTTAGAGACACCCACATCACCCACATCACCAACATACATGCAACATGCAAGGTTACATGCAACTACTGTTTGATTGTGTGGTAGAAACGTACATTGTTTATTTAGTAATCATCTAAAAAAAATGTTTTAATTTGCATCTATCTTTCACGGCACAATCCATGATAGTGAATAAAAGACACACGCTTTGTTGATGCGTCCTCTTCACAAACCCTTTTTATGCTTATTGTCATGAAATATCATCTGTCTGCTTTAATCATAAAATGGGACAGATTTACAGAGGAAAAATGAAATGCATATTGTAATTTCTAGATAGATATTAACAAACAAAAAAATGAAATGTTTATTTTTCTATAAATTCTGTACTTTGTCCAAAGTTGCCATTTGTAAAAAGTTTTATCTAGCACGGGGATTCTCAACTCCAGTCCTCAAGACACCCCCCCCCCCCCCCCCCCATCTCCCCCAACAGGTCAGGTTTTCAGGATATCCCTGCTTCAGCACAGGTACTGAGCCACTGATTGAGCCGCCTGTGCTGAAGCAGGGATATCCAGAAAACCTGACTTGCTGGGGGTCTTGAGGACTGGAGTTGATAAGCAGTTTTCCCTCTTTCCGTTTCTTTGTGCCCGCCCGTTAAACGCTGCCCCAATATTCCCGTTACGTGATGTTGTTATCAGTGCTTTCAGATTTGGACTTAATTGCAGAAATTGCTGCTGCCTTTTGAATGATGGTTATTTATGCAAGAGCTGAAGCGGGGTGTGTTGCAAGGCTCTGGGTTTCTTTCTGTGATGCAGAGACCCTGCCGCCTTCAGCATGCCCTCATTAAAACACACAAATGTTTTAAGATACAGAAAATCAATTTGGTCCACCCCCCCCCAAAAAAAAGGACCTTTTTGTCCAGCGAAAATCTGTGTCGTCTATTTACACCGGGGGGGTAAACACGGCTGTGTAATGCACGTGGCCCACTTCTCCCATGTCATACCGGACACACGTGGCATCGATTTACACTTCTCATACTGGGAGACAATGTGTTGCAAGGTGCCCTGGCAGTTATGGGGTTAAGTGAAGCCCAGAGCCGCTCGGTCACAGGGTCAGTGGGTTTCCGTGCCCGCCGCCCCTCACCCTCTCCGTTTTGCCTCCCATAGGGTGGCTTTTTTCCCCCTACACATCGGTGACCACGTCTTTATAGAAGAGGATTGCGTGGTTAATGCAGCGCAAATTGGATCCTATGTGCACATAGGGAAGAACTGTGTCATTGTGAGTATCAAACACACGGGGAGGAGCGGGTGTGTCGGGGGAATTGGGGGTGTGTGGCAAGGGTGGCCAGCTCCAGTCCAAGGGCCACCAACGGGTCAGGTTTTCAGGATATCCCTGCTCAATCAGTCCCAGTCCCAGCACGGGTGGCACAATCAGAGGCTCAGTCGATGACTGAGCATCTGATTGAGCCACCTGTGCTGAAGCAGGGATATCCTGAAAACCTGACCTGTGAGGACTGGAGTTGGCCACCCCTGGTATATGGGTTACTGCAGGAGTATACATGTATTTTTCCTCTTTATACCAGACCTGTTGTCGAGTTGAATCTACCCCGTTTCCTCCCGTCACATTAATCCCAAATTGCTTCTGAAATCACTGATTCTTGCTTCCTGCAGCGGCTCACACCCCCTTTCCCATTACAGGGCCGCCGGTGTGTGTTAAAGGATTGCTGCAAGATCCTGGACAACACTGTGTTACCCCCTGAAACCGTGGTCCCCCCTTTCACCGTCTTCTCAGGCTGCCCTGGTGAGTTCAGAGTCAGAAGAACAATGAGGGATTTATACAAAAGTAAAAACAAAAAGCGTGTGCTCTCGTTTAGAAGCCTAGCGTAATAGGGCAGCAAAGTCCGTCTAAACAAAAACACACCAAATATGTTGTATGTATATCTTTATATAGCGCCCACAGTGTACTCTGTGCTTTACAAAAGTGACCATACAGTACAGGGAATTATAATGTAATAAGTGCAACAAACAAAGTCAGACAATAGGAAAGGATATCCCTGCCCCAGGGAGCTTACAATCCAAGTGGTATGTTGGCAAACTTGCAGAGACGGCAGATGAGGGAATATGTGCAGTAGATGGCAGTGCCTGGCCTTGATGGTGGGTAAGTGCAGTAGATGGCAGTGCCTGGCCTTGATGGGTGGGTAAGTGCAGTAGATGGCAGTGCTTGGTCTTGATGGGTGGGTAAGTGCAGTAGATGGCAATGCTTGGTCTTGATGGTGGGTAAGTGCAGTAGATGGCAGTGCTTGGACACCATATTTAACTTGACTACTTTTTTTGGTTTGCTATCTCTGTGGTTTGAGGTCAGATTTAGGACGGGGGCTGTCAGTGACCATGTAAAAGGCTGGTACGTGCTCATCACATTGGTAGTTTCTCTTTGAATAGACTTTTAAGAAAATATGTGCCCTGCGCCCTCATTGGTGGAACCGCCCACATGACCTGGCCGATGCGCGGCAAAATCAAAAACATGTTGTCTCGCCACGCATCGGCCGCCTCGCCGATCTTGTGCACGTGTGCTCTATGGCCGTGCGCATTGCCTTCCTGTCTTTTGTTTTCGGCGCGAGCAATGTCGCTCGCGCCGTAGCTCTTACTATGGCCGTGGCCTTAGGCAGTAAATGTATCGTGTCTGCCCAATAATAATGGGAGTTTTGTTTTAGATACTATAGTTTGTGGCAATAGATGTGGCGCCTCGCAAGAGGACACGCCTCTTCTATTAACACTTTCTCTGCCGAGGAGCTTGCAGTGCATTGCAGTAGTGATGTACCGGTTACCCGGAAATTACCCGGTACCCGGCCATATTTAAAGTGCTCGGAAATTACCCCGAACTGGCCCAGGACGCTGGGACCTGGTGCCGAGTAATTCCGTTCTGCTCTGCTCCCTCGGGCCTCCTCTTGGAGAACGGCAGGAGCAGAGCAGCAGAAGACTTACCTGCAGCCGGCGGCTGAGGGTGAGGAGGACCATGGTGACATCCTGGTGGCGATGGGAGCAGCAGAAGACATCCTTCAGATGGGAGCAGAGGAACATGTGAACAGAGCAGGAGCTTTACTATTGGACAGCCGGGGAGGAGCTGCACCGGATGTCAGAAGTCACCCTCCTCCCCGGCTGTCCAATAGTAATGCTCCTGCTCCGGGTCATGTGTTCCTCTGCTCCCACTGGCACCGGCTGTGAAGGCTATCTTCCGCTGCTACCACCGGCGGAAGAATAACGTCCTCTGCTGCCACCGCCTGAAGGATGTCTTCCGCTGGTCCCACAGCCACCAGGATGTCGCCGTGGTCCTCCTTGCCCTCCGCCGCCAGCTGCAGGTAAGTGAAAATGACCCCGTCTGGGAATTTTTATTTTTTTTTGCGAGTACCAGTTACCCGGTCATTTTTTGGACCAGGTACATCACTGCATTGCAGTACTGGCCGGTCTGGCAGAGAAGGGGTCATGGTAAACATCAGCAGGTGACTTCTATTTATTTTTCTCTCCCTTTCTTTAGGTCTCTTCTCAGGCGAACTCCCAGAATGCTCTCAAGAACTCATGATTGACGTGACCAAGAGTTACTATCAAAAGTTCTTACCCCTGACACAGATTTAGAGACAGTTTACCATGTTTTGTTTTTTTAATATATATATATTTTATGCAGCCCTTATCCCATTGTCTTACAATATGTAAACTTGGCTCTGGCTATCTCTCTGCAACGCTATATTTATTAAAGCCCTGTCTAGGTCCTTATCCCTTATCCCTTGTCGGTGACACTAAGCGTTCCAGCTCTTATAACAGTGGACATTACTGTTGGCATTGCTTTAATCATTCCGTTGAGCGCAGAGGAGCCTTTAGGGCACTCATTTGCAACGCTTCATGGGCCTCCGGCATGGAGTTACTTTAGCACTAGTTATTAAACAAATATTTGGGGGTTTTGCCTGTTTGATCTTTTGTGTCCTGTAACATAAGCTGTATAAACTCTTGTCTCCTTACCTTCATGCACAACCCCCTCTCCCCCCCTCCTAATTCTAAGTCTCTCCCATTTATCCTCCTACAAAATTATAGCAATATATCATGCGCTTTATTTATCACCTAGTAGTATCAAATACACTCAGCTGGTGGAGAAATGAGAACGGTGAAGTTGCAGCCTCTGTGTGTCTCTTTGTCATTACGCCGGGAGGATAAGATAGTGCCGATCAGGCAACACCACACGGAAACTGCCATTCAAGGAGTTTTGAGTAGATGTAGCGTTTGTCAACTATGGGTCCTGTCTGTGTCTTCTGAGCATGCGATGGACAGAAACAATGGACCACGCGTCCCTCTTAGGTCATGTCCGCTTGGTGTTGTAAAGCGGTTTCCAGGAATATGGTTCTGAGAAACCAATCCATGGGAACATGGCCCCCACTCTCGGAAGAGATCGGGAACGCTAACCCGCTGCAAACAACTGCTTGGAACAAAGTGATCGATCATACTGTCTGGGTAATGACTTCCCTATGTGGGTGTAATTAGAATCAAAATGACACATCTTATCAGTAAATGTCAGCTTGGGTTTTGCCTGTTAGGACACAGATTTATAATATACAAACATGTTTGTGCACAGCCATAATGGGTGAATAGTAAAAAGTAAGCAGCGCACAGCCAAGGGAGCCAGGCAGGATGATAGTAAAAATAAATATATATTTTATTGTCACATCACAAAAAAAGGAAGTCTAAGAACCACAATGGGTGAAACCGGTCAATGCTTTAAAATGAACCAGTGGTGCCAGGTATGTCCCAACACATGCCAACTGAGTAGGGTGACTTATTGTCAAGCGTTGACTGGCAGTGGATCCAAGTTTACCACCAGTTTTTCTGTAACTGTTGGCACAAGCACGTTCATTTCCAGTGAATAAAAGTAAAGACTAGGATCTTTGGTCCAGAAGTGGCATCTCCTCAGGGGGCACTGTGTATTCAGCACCGAAGGGATCTCTGCCTCAGATCAATGCTGCGTTAGGACTTTACCTATCGATAATAATCGCACATATCTTTCTCCCAGCACTTCTCAATCATTCACAAACCTAAACACAGCTACATATACTATGGGCATCACTCACACAGAGGAGAAGTCTTGACAACACAAAGTAGCCTATAACAGATCGATGTTTCCTAGCTGTAGTAGCAGAGGATCTCGGAGTGAGAAGCATGCTCTCGCAATTAGGCAGATAACAGCTGCAATTATTAGCTTCTGCTGTTTAACAAGATGTCGTTAGTGCTTATGTTGTTCTAGCCAAATCCACAAAGAGCTACTCAAATTCACCTCTAATCCTATAACCAAATTCCAGACACATATTATGGGCTCTCTCTGGTATTAGAAAACTTTGCCCGTCTACCAAGTCCTGTTCAGATCTAATCTGGCTTTATTGTTGGATGCTGGACAAAACTCCAGAGCATTGTGTTAGGATTAGTTGAGAGAGAGAGAGAGAGTTAGCTTGATTTGGAAAATGTAGTTGAGGACGTGCTCTGGACAGGTAGGGTGTCAAAGTTGGCCCACCGTTAAGGGATCTTCAATGAATGGAGGAGATAGGGTGATGTTTACAAACAGTCAACTGACTGTCAAGGTGGAGAGGTAAACTTATAAAGGAGCCGATCTATACCCTGTAATAATCACTTCACTGGGCATGTGGGGTGTTGCACCTCCACTATCCAGCAGAGGCCCAGTAGATTGTAGTTTAAATACAATGTATTCATGATGCACCTATAGATCGCGGATGGCTGAGCGGCCACCTCTGTAGTGAAAACTTTGGCAGAAGCACATTTCAAAAAAGGAGACGAACTGAAAAATCCTATTATTGTTATTACAACTTGGAGCGAGAAGGATACCCAAAAAGTACCGTTATCAACCCCTGCTGTTCCAATCAGCAGGAATGTCTGAGCTTAAAACTAAGATTTGTAGCTGCTAGCCAGACAGGGAATACAACAGAAACTACATGAAATATCCAAGTCCTATTGAACAAATGGCAGGTCACTGTGTATAGAACTTAATCGTCCTCCTTCATGCCTCAGAAACCATGTTATGCTCCACTGCAATATGCCTAATTTACTTCACATCCAGAGAGATGTATGAAAATGAATTGTTGATATGTTGGCTCTTGGTCTTTTCTATCTTTACGGTGGGCAAATGGATAAATATTCCCCTTATTTTGAGAATATAGTTCAGTAAAAGGAAGAAACCAGCCAGTAATCATACATCATGGAGACTGTGATGGCAGATACAATAGATTTGTTCAAAAAAAGGTTGGACATCTTTTTTAGAAAGGAAAGGTATACAGGGATATACCAAATAAGTATACATTGGAAGGATGTTGATCCAGGGAGTAATCCGATTGCCAATTCTTGGAGTCAGGAAGGAATTTATTTTTCCCCTTATGAGATATCATTGGATGATATGACACTGGGGTTTTTGTTTGCGTTCCTTTGGATCAATATACTGTAAGTATAGATATAGGATAACGTAAATGTCGTCTACATTTAGCATAGGTTGAACTTGATGGATGTACGTCTTATTTTTAACCTCATCTACTATGAAACTATGTAACTGTATGTATCACCAATATGAGCTACAATGCCAAGCCTTAACCAAATTACTGCTCACTGGCATAAATCCGGAGTCATACATTTTTTGTTTCTATTTTTTTTTTTGTCCAATCAATATCTTGAATTGGATCATTCATTAATTCCCATAACATAAATATATATATATATGATTGATTTGTACTGTAGTGGGCCCTATGAGTGTATTTTATGGTGATCCATGTGAAATTCTGCGCTATTGCTGCCATTGAATTCTACGGAAACTCTGATATTCTCAGTTAAAAGGGATATATTCTGTTATTTGGGGAAGCAACATCACATTCTAAATCTGTATATCTACAGATATAAGTGTACGTGTGTAATAGTGCATGTACATGTATTTATATTTATATTCATCTTGTTTTTCAGTCTGCAGTTGGCTATGGGTTGCTTGTTGCTGAGAAACCCTATTATGAATAAAAAATGGTTTCGTGTTATATCCATGAATAACCATCCACCTATAAATAGGAAACCTCTGTACTACTTTCCCGTAAGCTCTATCTTATCTTCCAGCAGGGACACGCTTTGTTCTTCCCTTCTCTGTATTACACAAACATTAGGGCTTATGTCTCTGCCCCGGTGAGACGCCACCCTCTCACCCTATTAGTTCTGTGTGGTGCAGAGCGTCGAAATCTATAGAAAAGTAAAACAATATATCAGCAGGTGTACACCAGCATCACCAACATGTTTAATTATGTTCGACTAGATTAGTGAGCCGACATCCTGCTGACACTATCTGGCCCCTTAACCTCCTTACCAAACTTGTTCAACGACCTAGCAGTGTTTCAAAAATTGGCAGGATGTAAAATGAACAACAACGTCCGAGGCCTGAATATAAACATCCCACAGGAACACATCACACTCCTACTATTTTGTATTTTTATTATTACTTACATTTTTATTGATCGTGTTGCATGGTTATTGGGTGGGGTGGGGGTACACAAAAAAAATGGGGTACATTGATGCATGTATTTGGGTAAAATCACAGGGGTGAGGGTTACAGCATTTGTACATATATATTATAGATCACAGCTTCCAGAGTATTTCAATCTAAAGTACAGGCATACCCCGCTTTAAGGACACTCACTTTAAGGACACTCGCGAGTAAGTAAATTTTGCCCAATAGGCAAACGGCAGCTCACGCATGCGCTTGTCAGTATGTCCTGAACAGCAATACCGGCTCCTTACCTGTACCGAAGCTGTGCGCAAGCAGAGAGACTAGAGCCTGTTACACATGCGTTATTTACATCAGTTATGCACGTATATGACGATTGCCGTACAGTACATGCATCGATAAGTGGGGAAAAGGTAGTGCTTCACTTTAAGTACATTTTCGCTTTACATACATGCTCCGGTCCCATTGCGTACATTAATGCGGGGTATGCCTGTACTGAGACATACCAGCATGTCGGAAGCAATGGGCCCAAGTCACCGAAAACTGTAAGGTAGGACCATTTAGGAGATTTTTTCCTTACATATTATATGCTAAATATTATTCTTTGTAGGGAGGGGCAGGTTGTTTGCAGCTGTTGGCAATAGTGCACCTTTTGGCATTTAAAATTTGGGAGATTTTAGCTTTATTTTTATTCTGGTTGTCTATGGGTTGCCCTAATATGATGTATAGTGGATCATGGGCAATGTTGACCTGCAAGATCCTATATATTTAGGTAAGCACGTCCTTCCATAGTGGTTGAATTTTAGGGTATGAGCAGTATAGTCCCCATATCATTGCAGTCACGCCAGCATGATAGGGAGACACCTGGGAGAAAGGAATGTAACCGGGTAGGAGTCATGTCCCATGTGTATATTACACCTATCAAATTTAACTTGGAAACCCCAGTCCATAAGGTACTTTGAAATCTTTCTTACCAACACACAAGGAACCACATAGGCGACTAATTACCCCTCAATGTTGAGAACCTTGCGAAGAGATTTAGAGAAATGGTCCAGGTACCAGATATTAGGATAGGCAGAGTAAACTCAGTAAACAAAGCTACTGCCAAGAATCCTATATCTGTTCCATACCCTCTGTCATGATAATACCAGGTATTTTAATCCCTCTTGTGCTTAAGGGGTTAATGAGCTACAGTTTGAAGTTGAAAATACAATATTTGGGGTCTGGCTTGTCATGAATCTGTGTGCGCTTGGGCCAGATGGGTTGTATATTGCTGATAGAGTCGAGATAAGGGCAGTGTCTGGCAGACGTGGAAATAAAATATGGCCCTGTGACAACGGTCTATAAACATGTTTTTTTAGAGCGAGCTTCAAAGCATTCTCTGGAAGGGTTTTATGGATGGCCATGGGGGTGTGGCTAAGAAAATATTCAACATGAGTGACTTTATTAAAAATGAGAATATCCTGTGATGTCATCTCCTCTGCCTAATAAGAGTAACACATCTGTAATCGTGTCACCGAGGGGCACGTTCTGAAATCACACACTGTATGTTTAAGAGATAGTAAGGGACAGATATTCATTTGTCGCTTAAATTTAGGATTAAGATGGTCATGTTTGGTCTCGTTATGTCCACCATGAGCGCCTGAATCTATTAAATGTAGCCCACGTGTGTAAGTATTACAGAAGTGAAGTTATTAATGCAGGTATATCCTGAGGCACAGATTCAAACGTTTTTGGAAGGAGTTTTTTTTCCTGTCGTAAAACCGTCAATCTCACAGCTGATTTACGACAGGTATTGGATTTATGTGGTTTGCATGGGAAGAAAGAATATTTAGGTCTCAGCAAATATTATGAAAATCAGATCTCGTCAGAGGTGTATTTGGGACCAAATACGTGAGACCTCATCTTCTGTACCAGTGACCTCTCTGGGAGAAAACCTATAACATTTTTGTAATGTACAGTATAGGGATTTCTGTTTGATGTGTTATCCTTTAATTTTAAGAAGCTGTTCTGCCTTTATTTTTAACTATATTTCTTGTAAAAAAAAAAAAAGGGGGGGGGGTGGGGGGAGTCTGGTGCCGAGAACACGCGTGGTAAGTGAAACTACTTGGCGTTCTGTCACTCTCAAAAGTGTTTTATTCAATGAAAATGATAAAAAATCTAAATATAATTTCAGTTTCAAAAATTCAAAGCAGTTTAACTTAGAATGTGCGTGCTTGGCACACTCCATTTAAAAATTTTTATCATTACAGTTACTATATTATAGTAATCTATATACAATCTATGTGTTATATGTTTACATAGCTTGCATGTTTTCCACTTGTGCTTTGTTATTATAAATGGTACATTTCTACAATTTGAGCTATTTGTATTTATATATTTTTACTCACTGAATTCCTTTAAAAGTATGTGTGTGTGTTTCACCTCCACGCCTGATGGTTTGGTTAGCTATGCGCATGCGTACAGAAGTTTGGGTGACTGCACAGGCCATGTCTGCACATGTTCGCCGTAGGAGCATCTGCGCATGCGCGACGGTCGTGACTGTGCATGCGCGGCAGACAATGGCCGCATCTATGCATGTGCGGCAGATGACGGTTGTGTACGCATGCATGGGGAACGACGAACACATCTGCACATGTGCGCCGTCTGCTGTTGAATATTAAATTTAAAAAAAAGTACTTTTTTTTTTTAATTAGTGAAATATGTTCAATTTCTACAAATCCAGCATGTTTTTACTCAAAAATTGAGAAGAGCAGGCACGCTCCCTTTTGGGCAAAAAGACAGAATTTTCCATTAAGCCTGGTCTTAAACTCTTGCGACTGCCTTCCTAGTGCAGTGACCAACGTCCGCCAGCCACTACACTGCACCCACACTGCTGACACAATAGCGAGTGACCTTTACAACTACATTTTGTAACGTTTATAGCCAACACCTGTTGATTCAAGCCACGCTCATTGGTCCATCGTTGTTTTAGTTTCCTTGGAACTCTTCAATAGAAGACATATGGGCCACGGATTACATTTGCCTTTTTGTAACGATGTCACCCTGCAGGGAGCTGAGCAGACATGACCCGCAGTAGGTAGCTGTCACACTCTGAAATGGTTGGGACAGGTCTGATGGAACAAAGGTCTTGTTTGCATTGGAGTTAGGACCATCTGCAGCAAGAGGGGGGAACCAGCTCAGTGCATCAGATCTATTTTCTCACGTTGACACCTTTCCTTGGGTGTTCACACAGTACAGGCAATAACTCCCTTCTGTTTTGGTGCCACTATCTTTTATGTAACTAAACCTGCCTTGTGTCCCAATACTTCCAGCTAAGTTGCCTCTCGGTGGTTGCACTGGGGTACGGGCTATGCAATGGGATGCTCATAACAACTAAAACTGAGATGTTCTTCTTGGATTCAGAGCTGACTTAAGCTCGAGCTGTATGTGAACCCCAACGCTGCCTGACACTGAGCCAGCAAACGCCCAGCGTCAGCTTCCTCTGCCTATGAATGTGCAACAGCTCTGTCTGCCGGCTCACTCTACGCAGGAGTCAAGTGACGCAACTGTTTCCAATTCATATCATTTCCAATGCTCTGTCTGCTTGGATCGGGTAACACAGCCAGCCACAAACCTTAATATTTAATCCATACAGTATATAGATCAAGTTTTTCCTCAGCAGAAACCGCTTTGCATAGATTTTGTGTCATACTCCCACATGCGTTTAATGCAGCAGCTCAATCTACGAGGATATACATACATGCGTATTGTGGCAAATGCTCCCTTTATTTAGCGCTGCAGTTTGCCCAGGCTCTTCCCGACACAGTCTTCTATGGTTTAATTTGTATAAAAGGGTACAAACCCGTGTATACACACAACGGGCACTCGGCCCTCAGCGATTTATTTTTCCATTAATGACACTAAACATTTTAAACACTGTCACTTTAAGAGACAGAAGAAATCATAAAAAGAAACATCTACTCCTCTCAGGAGTGTAACTCACATGCATATCCCTATCTGCAATGTTGGCTGGGTAAGCCAGTTACCAACTTTAAATAACACACAGACATGACATTGAGTCCCTAATTGTCAGATGGGGACAGCGTCCCAATAGATTCTCAGCTGCTGCAACACATGGGGGGGGGTCGTCTACCCCGAACTGGATCCTGAGGAGCAGCAGTTTCCTCCCAGCCTCCGGGCTCTCAGAGAGAGACTGAAGCAGCAAACCTAACTTCTCTATATTCACGTTCCTCAATTAGGAGAGCAGGTGAGGGAAACCAGAACCCTTGTAAAGTCTGGTATGGATCTCTTATCCACCAGTGACTGTGAATCTGTGGGGTGGATCACTTCCATAATAAGTCTGCACTTTCTTTTAAAAATCAGACAGAAAGCTGTCCACTATCCTGGGACTATGTCACAGTTGTATGTATATATGTGTACAGTAAATAAAAATACCACTTGTGGTCAGTGGCATAACTCTAAACATGCGGGGGCCCGCGGCAAAACTTTGAACACAGCAATATAGTACAATTAACAGGCAAGAAGGTAACACTTACTTAGGGTTGGGGGAATGGAGAAGTATCAGCTAGCAATTCTCCAGCAATCCGGTGACATTCAAGATGAAATCAGAAGAACAACAAAAACTGTAGGGTTGACACAGTTTATATACCTTTGTAACCCTATTCTTAACATTGAATACAGACTATTGGTGAACAATTATCTGTATCCAATCCCTAACGTGGAAACACAGTTTAACCCATGCCCCCAAGCTAGTTAGCCCATGCGTACTGGGACTCTGAGGGTCTTATTTCTGTAGCCCCATAATTAAATCAGGGGCGAGGACCAGTCTACCAGATGAAGTATCTGGCAGGATCTTCATTGTTTGTAGGTGTAGATATAACACTTACAAACCACTCCAGTTTGATGCTTCTCCGCCCTCAGGTAAACAGTTAGAGTGGCAGAGTCTTTTGATCAGTACTTGGTTCCTAGTGTAAACAATCAGGGCAGTTAACTTTTGATCACAGGATTTATGCTAAATCATCCAGCTGCCCTTCCTGACCTATTAGCATAGCAGATGGAGTCTGCATTTTCAGAGCAGATCCAAAATACCATATACACTTTAATATCTTCACATATTAATAAGTTCCGTTCTGGTGGCCCCAGTGGGTCGAAATTTGCCAGTTTTTAATGCCTACAGTGACTCTACATATTGGCCAAATTTCAACTCTCTGCGACCTCCAGAACCGGAGATACAGAAATGCACTTTAAAACATTTTTAAAATACAGGATTATAATGAAACATGGGAACAGGGGAACATACATTTTCCTAACATGACAAGGTGTAATCCACATTCCTGGACCGCAGTCCAGTTAACCCCTTGCCTCCCTGGTGAGGTCAGAGGGTGGCCATATGGGGTGCAACCCCTTTAATACCGGGCCAACCCCTCTCCCTGTACAGGTCACTCTTTACTTCTCATCCATTTTAACATGGAACCCTACAAGCTTATGCCTGACGCATTACACAGCTTTTCAGTACAGCCTGGGTTACAGACGTTATTTACATGTATAGTTGTATGTATTTTTTGGATTCATAGATATATTTGCATATCAGGATATGTGGATTGACAATTTATTTTGAGCCTCTATCCGTGCGGACGAGGCTATGCAGGATGGTGTGGGCTGTTGGAGGCGCTTAGTGATAAGAATCCATTAGGAAAGTCATTTGACCTCCCTGTGCCTTGTAAGCTTTGGGGCAGGGATTCACTGTGCAGAATGCTATGTATTATATACAGTTCTGTGTACAGTACAAGTGCTATATATATATATATATATATATATATATATATATATATATATATACAGTGGTCGACAAATCACCAAAAAATGTACTCGCCGAACAAAAAAATCTACTCGCCACCTAGTACCACACGTGTGCTGCTTGGGCCAATAGGAGCTCGCCACGATGTTAAATTCACTCGCCCGGGGCGTGCAAATGTATAGGTTTGTCGAACATATATATACACAATGATATTATGGTCTGTGTCACAACAATCGTTTTTGTTGTAGTTCTTATTTGTCGTGTTACAGCGCCAACGTTTAATAAAAAAATAAGCATGCGGGCCTTCATACACAAGCAATGCTTACACAATAAGAGCACCGGGGAAACGGATGCTTGCCTAATGAGCTAACAATCTACTTGTATTTATTGATGTATGTTGGCCATTATTTCACTGCTCGGTAATGCTCACCATTTAGTAAAGTGCAATAGCCATTATACCTCGTTAATGGCAATTAAGGCAGCGTCCAGCTGCCGTTTGTTTTTATTTTTTATTATTATTATTTTTTCCCTGTAATATGTGCATCAATAAAATCCACACAATGATAAGTAATTCACTAAGTTGACGATCGATCCATTCTCCTGTGATCGATCGGCGAAGATTCGGCTCGGGGGTTCACTAAATGGCTGTCAGTGCAGCAGAAGAGGACCAAAGATGCAAAGTTCTCTGGGGAAAATCATGTGACCAGGCAATCACTAAATACAATTGGTGCACTGCTAGAGAGAGGGCAAGGCTCAAAAAGGGGTGTGCCAGAGCCTGTTTCAGAAGAGGAAGGTGATGTGACTTTGTAAATGGTTGCTATAGAAACAAAAGAAATGCTTGTTACATTATAATACATAAAAAATGTCATTCAGAGTAGTTTTTAAAAAAATGCTACAAGTATTTTCTCATAGTACAGAACTGATTTATTAAAAAAACAAACAAACACATGTAGGATATTGCTTGGTCTGCAGCTTTAAAACGAAATAGACATTATCACTAGTTTACAACCATTCACTTGAATTGCCTTTTTAAGGAACAACAGATAGGAAACTTCAGTGAACATAAAATTCATGGACATCCAACACTGAGTTTCGCTTCTCCCAGGAGTCGGAATTCACTGCTCAGTTGGATAATGTTCTATAAATACAAGATAAATGCTCTGAAACACAATATTGAGTTTTAACTTTAACATCAATATGGGGTGGATTGCATTTTAACCCCTTGACGGGCACAAGTGCAGAGGTTAGCTGCATAAAGAACATATAAAAAAAACCACACCATTATTCCAAGCTAAAATTAAAATACAGAGTGGGTTATTAAATTGTCCTATCTCGTGTCGCCTGCTCCTGCGTCTGCGTTTCACTATCTCTCAATAAATGGAATGTAGGTCGCCAATTAAACCAAAGCGACAAAACACAATTTGGATTAAATTGACATTGATATTGGCGTTGGATTCAGGGCAAACGCAGCGTAGATGGCACACTAGTAATAAAGTCATCTGCCAACTTTACTAACCCTTTCACTGCCAGAAATGTCTGAGAAGGAGCGGCTCAGTGAGTAAAGACACTGACTGGCACTGAGTGTGAAGCAGGGAACCTGGTTCAATTCCCGGTGTCGGCTCCTTGTGACCTTGGGCAAGTCACTTTATCTCCTGTACCACAGGCACCAAAAACATAGATTGTAAGCTCCATGGGGCAGGGACCTGTGTCTGCAAAAATGTCTCTGTAAAGCACTACGCAAAAATTAGCGGCGCTATATATATATATATATATATATATAGAAATGTCTGAGAAGGAGCGGCTCAGTGAGTAAAGACACTGACTGGCACTGAGTGTGAAGCAGGGAACCTGGTTCAATTCCCGGTGTCGGCTCCTTGTGACCTTGGGCAAGTCACTTTATCTCCTGTACCACAGGCACCAAAAACATAGATTGTAAGCTCCATGGGGCAGGGACCTGTGTCTGCAAAAATGTCTCTGTAAAGCACTACGCAAAAATTAGCGGCGCTATATATATATATATATATATATGTAACCATGTATTATTTGTCTTAACTCTGTGCGCAGGACATACTTGAAAACGAGAGGTAACTCTCAATGTATTACTTCCTGGTAAAATATTTTTTATAAATAAATAAAATACAAGAACAATTATCTACCTGAAGCTCATTTTCATCTGCCCATAACTGTCTCCTTTCCACCCCATTCACCTCTACCGCTCTCTCGCCTTAAACACTTTCCCCTTACCTGTGGAACTCCCTCACTCAGCATACACCAAGCACCCTCTCTCTCCACCTTTAAGTCAAACTTTAAAACCCACCTCTTAAATGAAGCATCCCAATAGCCCGGACTCGTGGCTCCTGTCCCACACCCACAGTCACTGCTACCAACCATTGTGGCCAAGCACTGCCACCTACTGCACTTATTCCCCCACCTGCTGTCTCTGTGATTCTCCCAACACACCACTTAGATTGTCAGCTCTCTGGGGCAGGAATTTCCTTTCCTATTGTCTGACTTTGCTGCGCTTATTGTATTATTATAATTCCCTGTACTGTAATGTCTTTGTAAAGCGCTGAGTACACTGTGGCTGTGGGTGCTTTATAAATAATGATATACATACATACAGTACATATTATGTTGTTGAACACGAATGCGTCTTCCACCTTCTGAGAAATATGAGTTTATTTGTTCACACACGTGAGCTTTTTTGCAGCCACCGTTAGATCATTTCACTCTCGGGACAATTTATCCTGGGCCGCAGGTGGATTTCAGAGTCAGCTCAGGTTGGAGGATTATGGCGTCTCAGGTCAGAGCTTGAGAAACATTACCATTTATCTCCGTTTCTGCTCCAAGGCCTGATAACATCTCACAGCAGCTGTGATAGGGACAGAGACACTCCACATTCATAGCTTCAGCCTAAGCGCTTATCCGTACCTCGCCTTTATAGTTCGTAACCTCTCGGGCATTCTCCAATCTGTAGCACTTCAAATGATTTTAGAACAGCACCAAATAATGAGTGATGCAGTGGCGTAGTTAGATATGCGCGGGCCCCCCGGCAAACATTTTTTCAGGGCCCTATTAATATTAATACTGACTGCAATTTTGTTCTCACTCCCCCCATCTTCTACCTGATCCTCTCTCTCATCATCCCTCCTCATCTCTCGTCAGCTCTCCCCCTCATCACCAGCTCTCCCCATCATCAGATCTCCACATCATCAGCTCTCCCCATCATCATATCTCCCCCTCATCCTCATAATCAGATCTCCGCTTCATCATCATCATATCTCCCCCTCATCGTCATAAAATCTCCTCCTCATCATCATCAGATCTCTCATCATCAGATCTCCCCCTCATCATCATCAGATCTCTCATCATCAAATCTCCCCCTCATCCTCATCATCAGATCTCCGCTTCATCATCATCATATCTCCCCCTCATCGTCATAAAATCTCCTCCTCATCATCATCAGATCTCTCATCATCAGATCTCCCCCTCATCATCATCAGATCTCTCATCATCAAATCTCCCCCTCATCCTCATCATCAGATCTCCGCTTCATCATCATCAAATCTCCCCCTCATCATCATCAGATCTCTCATCAAATCTCCACCTCATCATCATCAGATCTCCACACATCATCAGATCTCCACACATCATCAGATCTCTCATCATCAGATCTCCGCACATCATCAGATCTCCCCCTCAACATCAGATTCCCTCCCCCTCCCCCTCCTCCTCCATGCCTACCTGTGGTAATGGAGATAGGCGCGGGGAGAAGCTATGCGTCGGCGGGCCCCGGTATTTAAGGATAAGCCAGTAGAAGAATCAGCACTTGAGGCAGAGGCAGGACAGCAGGGGAGGAGCGCACTCTGGCAGCAGACACTGGGCGTAAGGCCGCGCCCATGCTGATCGCGAGCATTGGAGCGTCCATAATGCGCACGCCCGTGCATGTGCGCGTGGGGAAGAGCGCTGCGTGCGGAGACAAACTTTTTTCGCCCAATGAAGGCGAACCGGCTCCGCGACGTCACTGCCCCGCCCCCCAAAATGCTCCGAATCGTGCCTAGCTACAGGACAGGAATGGCCCCTGCCGCACGAGAGCGCCACTTCCCAGTACTGAGGTGGGAACGGTAGGATACCACACACCCACAGCAGTGGGAGCAAGCCCAGAGTGTGGTATGGCGTTGCTGTCCGTGAGAATCGTTGTGTCCGTTAGCCAATGTTCAGGGGATCCAGAGAGTAGAGTCGTCAGTGAGCAAGCCAGGTCCTAGGGAGCCAGACGTCAGCGAAGTCCCCCATGGGCAGAGGGGGCGCGCGCACCGGACGCGTCACTAGGCGCACGGAACGCCGCACCGCGGGCACCACAGGCGGAGGAGGCAACGGGACGGCGGATGGCACCACAGGGGAAGGTAAGGGAGTTACCGTGGGGGAGCGGGGAGGAATAGGGCAGGGACTGTGGGGACGAGTGGGTACGCGGGACCTGCGGGGAACGCGCTGCGGCAAGGGGGAAGAGGTAGATGGTGAAGGAGAGGAGTGAGAAGGGGCAGGAAGGATAACGGGAGAGAGGGAGAGGAAGGGGAAGGAATCTCCTGAGTCGTCACAGACCGCTGGGGCGCGCTCCTCCCCTGGCGTCCTGCTCCGCCTCTGTAACAAGTGCTGATTCTTCTGCCGGGTTATCGTTTAACTCCGGGGACCCGCCGCCCGCCTTTCTCTAAAGGGGGTGGGGGGGTGAGCAGGCCCCCGAAGAGAGCGGGCACCCGGGCTTTGCCCAGGCTATAGCTACGCCCCATATGTGATTATTATTATATTCTGTATCACTGAGGTTATATCTGAATGTACCCATGTTAAAATGGATGAGAAGTAAAGAGTGACACACTGTGCTCATTTGCATGCCATTACCCAGAAGCCCTTGCTGCAGTGGAAGCACTGTATTTTTTTTTTTTTTACTTGAATTTTTATTGAATAGTTTTAAAAGATTATGGGGAAAGGGTACATAAAAGAAAAAAAAGGGGGGAGGGGGGTGCATAGATACAGATCGTTGGTAATATCACATTTGGTGGATGGTTAAGGGAAGGGGGGAAGGGGACAGCATTTCTACATATATACCATAGTGAATAGCATTTTGAATACAACATAAATCACAACACTCAGAATATTTTAATGTAGATATGGGGGAATACCTGTCTTGCGAAACCAAGGAAGCACTGTATTCTAAGAGATAATGGGGAAGGGCATGGTTGCAGACCTGCCTGAGACACGTGAACGTGCTCACACCGCGGGGTTTGTATTTACTAGTGTATCTGAGTGTAGTTGATCATAAAACCTGAAAATGGTTCAGTGTTTTTACCTCTGTATCAAACTGAGAAATTGTTTGAAGCGTTTAAAACAGGTTTCCTAGGGAGACCCTTTGTGCCTGGGCTCGGATCTGTTGGGTTTAAAGAAATCTAGGAAAGGGTCAGAATGTGCACAATGAGCCACGAACTGATCCAGTCACTTACAATCAGAACGGCACAATCATCGCGAGATGTGAAATAGCTCCTCACGTCCCTCCACATATATATATATATATGTAGCCGGCTTTATCTTACTTACATGCGCAATATCACAGAGTTTCCATAGGACTCAATGGCGGTATTAATGCAGAATATCACAGCATAACGCGTCAGAAGTTACAAATACCGCGGTCCTCTAAAATCACTAGCTGATAAAGCATTCAACATTGACACAAAATAATACATTGTCTACATCAGGAGCGGCCAACTCCAGTCCTCAAGGGCCACCAGAAGGTCAGGTTTTCAGGATATCCCTGCTTCAGCACAGGTGGCTCAATCAGTAGCTCAATCAAAGACTGGGCCACTGATTGTGCTGAAGCAGGGACTGATTGAGCCACCTGTGATATCCTTAAAAGATGATCTGTTGGTGGCCATTGAGGACTGGAGTTGGCCACTCCTTGCCTTCATGATACCTTCAGCATTAGTTAAGGAGCCTCAATCCCACATCCAACAGCTTTTGGGAGCCCACACCTTCTCACTTTGATTCCGTCGGCCATTTCTCATTCTTACAATGTTTCCTGCCAAAGATGCCACACACCTGGCTGCCAGACCTGGCGTACATCACTCCGAAAAAGTGACCCACTTTCTCACCCGTCTCAACAGCTCTTTAGAATGTTCCATTCATCCACATGTCACAGAAGAATTAATTTACCTTTATAATCTCAAACCGCACATTGTATCTTATTATTTGAGGGCGAGACTAATGTTTAATTAGGATATCTTTTAAGCAATAAACAGATTGCTGGAGGGGGGGTGGGGGGGGGGTTACTGTGATAAGAAAAGGATATTATGGTGTAGCGCCAGCAGGAGTAGAGTAGGAGCCAGCCTGGCCCTTACCAAAGGAGCAGATTCCTCAGTTAAAAGATTAGAGTTGTAATTACTGGTCTGAGCGCTCTTATTAACGGGTTTCAGTCTCTGCTACTAAAGGGGTGAGTGTTAAATGACCTCTCTAGGGAGTGGCTGCAGAGAAGGTTGACAGTCAATGTTATGCTTTGTTGGGTTGCTAATCAATTGGGTTTCTTATAGGCCTTTTACCATAATTAAAACTCCAAGGATGAATAATCACAATAATAAGGTGTCCTTTAAGCTCATTGCTTCCAGAGAGGCCAATTGGGTTAATTTGGGTCTGTGCCATTAACCTTCTACAGGTGCATCACAGCATGTCCACCTATACTTATGTTGGTTTTCTTTATATATATATATATATATATATATATATATATATATATATATATATATATATATATATATATATATATATATATATATATATATATATATAAAGAAAACCAACATAAGTATAGGTGGACATGCTGTGATGCACCTGTAGAATATCCCAGAATCTTCAGCGACATATATATATATATGGTCTGTGCCATTAACCTTCTACAGGTGCATCACAGCATGTCCACCTATATTTATGTTGGTTTTCTTTATATATATATATATATATATATATATATATATATATATATATATATATATATATATATATATATATATATATATATATATATATATATAGCTCGACAAACCCGGTCGCCCACTCGCCAGGTGCGAACGGAAATTGGCCCGTGGCCAGCTACTTTTCCCCCCTGCTCTGCGCAAATTTTAAAAAAATTAAAAAAAAAAAACAACAAAAAAAATATCCTCCTGGCTGATTGGCCAATTGGTCGTGACGCGGAATGGAGCCCTTCTCTGCAGGGGTAATGGCTTCTCCTCGCGCGCGCGGTCCGTCTCCGTCTCCTGCCCGCGCTTCCCTCCTCATCCCCTCCAGTCTCCGCTCCTGTCGGGCAAGAGATGACAGCAGGGGATTTCTCCCCCCATCTCCCCCCCCCCTGCCCCGCTTGCCCTCCGGTTCTGCTCCTGTCCCTGTGGCTGCTCGCGCGGGGCAGGAGATGACAGTGGGCGATGTTCCCCCGTCCCGGTTGCCCTACGGTCCCCGCTTTCCCCCAGTGGCTGCTCCCGATGCCAGCAGGGGTGTTCCCCTCGGTCCCCGTGGCTGTCTCCGCTTCCCCACCCCCCCACAAATTTAAAAAAATAAATAAATAACAAAACAAAATATCTTCCTGGCTGATTGGCCGTGACGCGGTCGTGACGCGGAATGGAGCCCTTCTCTGCAGGGGTAAGTAATGGCTGCTCCTCGCGTGCGCGGTCCCTGTCTCCTGCTCGCGCTTCCCTTCTCATCCCCTCAGTCTCCGCTCCTGTCCCCGTGGCTGCTCGCGCGGGGCAGGAGATGACGGCAGGGGATTTCCCCCCCACCCACTCCCCGGTCCCGCTTGCCCTCCGGTTCCGCTCCTGTCCCCGTGGCTGCTCGCGTGGGGCAGGAGATGACAGCGGGGAATGTTCCCCCCCCCCCCAAACCTGCTTCCCCTTTGGTCTCCGCTCCTGTCCCCGTGGCTGCTCGCGCGAGGCAGGGATCCGGTTCCACAGAGCGTGTGTGTGTGTGTGTGTGTGTGTGTGTGTGTGTGTGTGTGTGTGTGTGTGTGTGTGTGTGTGTGTGTGTGTGTGTACGTGTAGGACACCAAAGGTACCCCCCACCCCACCCAGTCAGTCATCCCCCCACCCCACCCAGTCATCCCCCCACCCCACCCAGTCAGTCATCCCCCCACCCCACCCAGTCATCCCCCCATCCCACCCAGTCATCCCCCCATCCCACCCAGTCAGTCATCCCCCCACCCCACCCAGTCAGTCATACTCCCCCCCACCCAGTCAGTCATACTCCCCCCCACCCAGTCAGTCATACCCCCCCAGTCAGTCATACCCCCCCACCCAGTAAGCCATACCCCCCCCCACCCAGTCAGTCATACCCCCTCAGTCAGTCATACCCCCCACCCAGTCTGTCATACCCCCCCACCCAGTCAGTCATACCCCCCCACCCAGTCAGTCATAACCCCCCCCACCCAGTCAGTCATAACCCCCCCCACCCAGTCAGTCATACCCCCCACCCAGTCAGTCATACCCCGCCCACCCAGTCAATCATACCCCCCCCACCAAGTCAAACATACCCCCCCACCCAGTCAGTCATACCCCCCCAGTCAGTCATACCCCCCCACCCAGTAAGTCATACCCCCCCCCACCCAGTCAGTCATACCCCCTCAGTCAGTCATACCCCCCACCCAGTCAGTCATACCCCCCACCCAGTCAGTCATACCCCCCCACCCAGTCAGTCATACCCCCCCACCCAGTCAGTCATAACCCCCCCACCCAGTCAGTCATACCCCCCACCCAGTCATACCCCCCCACCCAGTCAATCATACCCCCCCCACCAAGTCAAACATACCCCCCCACCCAGTCAGTCATAACCCCCCCCCACCCAGTCAGTCATAACCCCCCCACCCAGTCATACCCCCCCACCCAGTCAGTCAGTCATACCCCCCCACCCAGTCAGTCACCCCCCACCCAGTCAGTCATCCCACCCCCCTGCCCAGTCACCCCACCCAGTCAGACAGTCAGTAATCCCCACCCAGTCAGTCAGTAATCCCCACCCAATCACCCACCCAGTCACCCCACCCAATCACCCACCCAGTCACCCCACCCAATCACCCACCCAGTCACCCCATCACCCCACCCAGTCACCCCATCACCCCACCCAGTCACCCCATCTCCCCACCCAGTCTCCCATCACCCCACCCAGTCACCCCATCCCCCCACAGTCACCCTCTCTCCGTCTCTCACCCTCTCTCTCTCCCTCTGTCTCTCCCTCTCTCTCTCCCTCTCACCCTCTCTCTCACCCTCTCTCCATCTCTCTCTCACCCTCTCTCGGTCTCTCTCTCACCCTCTCTCCGTCCTCTCTCACCCTCTCTCCGTCTCTCTCTCACCCTCTCTCCGTCTCTCTCTCACCCTCTCTCCGTCTCTCTCACCCTCTCTCCGTCTCTCTCTCACCCTCTCTCCGTCTCTCTCTCCGTCTCTCTCTCACCCTCTCTCCGTCTCTCTCTCACCCTCTCTCTCTCTCTCTGTCTCACCCTCTCTCTGTCTCACCCTCTCTCTGTCTCAAAATCTGGATCTGGATATTTTATTTACCCTGTATATCTTAACTGCCCTATACTACACCGAAATAACCTATACTGCTTTCTTCCAGATCTGACTCAAGCTTCACACAGAAGACATTGGAATCCCCCGTAACCCAGAAGACAGGTAGGGAACACATCCCCTCCAATGTATAACATTGTGGGAATGAGGTACCTGGACATTGAGGGTCTGCGGATCAGGTAAGATCCCAGGTGGGATTGCTGCTTTAAACATTCTGAAGCGGGGGCATCCAGGCACTAGTTAAGGGGTGCAGGAAACTAGTCATTCACATCTGGCTTTTTTTTCTAGATTCGACATTTATACACACACATACACACACACAAAACAAGGACTAATTGTAGTATAATGTAATACAATAAATAAACTTATGTCAAAAACGAATGTTCTTACTAGAAATTTATTAAATTTATTTCATTTATGGTTTTTTTTAAATGCGGGGCTGGGGGCGGGATTAGAGGCGGGGTTGGGGGCGGGACTAGAGGCGGGACTAGGTGGCGAGTAGATTTTTTGGTTCGGCGAGTAGATTTTTGGGTGATTTGTCAAGCACTGTATATATATATATATATATATATATATATATATATATATATATATATAAAGAAAACCAACATAAGTATAGGTGGACATGCTGTGATGCACCTGTAGAAGGTTAATGGCACAGACCATATATATATGTCGCTGAAGATTTCTGGGATATTGTATTTATTTGCTCTTATTCATTTCTGTCCTTCTTGGGCATGTTGATATACCCGAGGTCAGTAGGCCAGGTTGATCTAGATCAGGGGCGGCCAACTCCAGTCTTCAAGGGCTACCAGCAGGTCAGCTTTTTAGGATATCCCTGCTTCAGCACAGGTGGCTCAATCTGAGCCATTGATTGAGCCACCTATGCTGAAGCAGGGACTGATTGAGCCACCTGTGCAGAAGCAGGGATATCCTGAAAAAAATGACCTGTTGGTGGCCCTTGAGGTCTGGAGTTGGCCACCCCTGATCCAGATGAATTTTTTAGATTTGCTTGGCTGAAATGAGAACTCCCCGAATCTGATCCCATCGCCTGGGAACCTGCTTTAGAGAATTCAGTCTTGGTGACTTCATCTCTCTCTCACGTGCAGTAGGACTCTTTGCAGGATGCTGCGATGGCGTCTTCCCTCTTCAGATAACTGGAGCTGAAGTCTTCCCGAGCAAGGGGAAGATTGATTCACTGCATGTTGACTAGGGATCATAGAGTGACAACAGCATCCTGATTGTTAAGGTGGGGTCAGGCATTCTAATCTCAACCTCCAGATAACCAGATGGCTGAAGGACTTGATATTGTTTAATGCACCAGAAGAGGGTTCATAGTTCCAGATGTACAATTCTTCAGACAGTGAGTGGAAAAGGAAACTGGAGATCTTCAATTTCAACGCTTGTGCTCAACTACAAACACGAGGAACTCTCAAGATGACATTGTAGCATTGAATTCTCTAATTACACTATCTACAAGTCTTCCCAAGACAACTTGATGATGCAGTGAATCAATCTTCCCCTTGCTTGGGAAGATTTCAGATCCAGTTATCAGAAGGAGGAAGACGGCATCCCAACATGTTGAAAAGGGTCCTACTAAATGTGTGAGAGAGAGAGATGAGGTTTTGAAGTCACCGAGACTGAATTCTCTAAAGCAGGTTCCCAGATCTGGAATTTGTTCTCATTTCCGCCAAGAGAATCTTACAACTTGATCTAGATCAGGGATGGCCAACTCCAGTCCTCAAGGGCTACCAACAGGTCAGCTTTTAAGGATATATCTGCTTCAACACAGGTGCAGTCAAAGACTGAGCCACTGATTGAGACACCTGTGCTGAAGCAGGGATATCCTTAAAAGCTGACCTGTTGGTGGCCCTTGAGGACTGGAGTTGGGCCGCCATTTTTCTAAAATTCTAAATCAACCTGACCCACCAACCTCAGGTGTATCAACAAGCCCAAGAAAGTCAGAAAGGAATAAGAGCAAATAAATATATCTATAGATCTATAAAAGGAAGTGAAGAAAATTAACACACGTAAAGGTCTGATAGGTTCATTTGTTATTTTATTTTAAAAAGATATCACCCAGCAAGATTATCATTTACTACCCATAATACAGGCAGTGAGGGTTTTATGTGGGGTAGTGACATTAACCTGACCAATTCCGTTCTGGGTCAGCTCTGACAGCAAAAACAACCTGGCCGGTTATCTCTCTGACAAAGTCTACGTTTGATACCAAAACAAAGAGAGGCCATAAAGCTGGGAGGTCTGTGTGCTCCCTGCATATCGTGGGGCAGATTAAACACAGCACAGATGCTGCAGTGTGCCACTGTAAACACAATAGCTGTAAATATGTGATGAGAAGGCGGAGAGGAATATTCATGGAAAAACCAACATAATGACAGGTGACCAGGGCAGCCGGGTAACCTGGCACACCTGACCAGGTGCAGGGAACGGGTTAATGCCATCAGGGGAGAGCCAACGCGTTAACACTGTCACGGTTGGACCTGGAAAGGCAGTGCTGCCATCCAGCAAATCTTCATCTATTGACAGCAATTTGTCTATAAGGCTGAGTCCCCACTGGCGCTGAGCGGTCGGCGCTTGGCACGGTTACTTGCATATATATATATACTAGCTGAGAGACCCGGCGTTGCCCGTGATGTGAACCGTGACTAATTATGTGTTAATGTAGTGTAATAATGTGTAGTGAAATTGTAAAATACACACGGAAAAATGATATTTATTTTGTAAAATATATTTTATTTCACATAAGAGCTTATTTTGTGTTGTGGGTGTGTGTTTGTGCGCACGTTTGGGTGTGTGGTGGGTTCAGGTTCCAGGGGAGAGGTGTTCCAGAGCAGTAAATGTGCATTGTGTTGAGTGTGAAGGTGTTTGGGTTGGCGAGGGTGTGTTGGTGTGTCTTTGCGTCCGTGCGGGTGTGTTGAAGTGTTGTGTAGGGTAGGTGGATTGAATATGCCGCAGCATGCGTTGTGGTGTTTGTTGTGTGGGGGGTAGGTAGTTATGTGTGTAAGTGTTATTGTGTGTTGCGTATCCGCACATGATGTTTGGGTGTGTGTGGCTGAGGGCGTGTGGCGTGGTTGATGGCGTGTGTGTGTGCCCGTGGTGCGTGGCTGAGTGCGTGTGTGTGGTGCGTGAGGGCGTGTGTGATGGCGTGTGGCGTGGCTGAGGGTGTTTGTGTGGACATGGCGAAGGTGGTGTGTGTGGTGCGTTGTTGAGGGTATGTGTGTGGATTTTGTGGTGTGTGTTTGAGTGTTGTGTGTGTGTGTAAGGGAAAGTGTGATCCCATATTGTTTTAGCAAGCAGACATGTGTCAGGAGGTGTTATTGAATGGAATGAGTGCTATGTAATGTTGTGAAGCACTGATGTTGCAGGAGTGTTAAGGTGATGTGTGAGTCCCTACAGGAGGTGTTGCTGTGTTTGCGTGCAGGTGAGGGTTTGTGGGGTCTTGTGGTGTACGGGAGTGTTTGGGGGCTACGGGAGTGTTATTGGGGGGGGGCATCCGTGCGACGGGAGTGTTTTGGTGGGGGGGGGGGGGGGGGTCCGGTATCCAGGAGGGGTTGTTGTGTACATTGAAAAACAGATGTGGCAGCAGGGTGAAGGCGAGATGTGTGTTCCCTGGAGGGGGGTTGTGTCGTGTACCGGGAGGTGGTGTGTTTGCGGTATGGTTGCAGGTTTGTTGGGGGGAGGGAGGGGGGGAGGAGGGGAGGGAGGGGAGAGAGGGGGCGAGGGGGAGAGAGGGGGGAGGGAGGGGGGAGGGAGGGGGCGAGAGGGGGAGGGGGGGGATATAACTTGAGTGTTTTTAGTGGTGCGTCCGGTATAGAGGAGGGCTTGCTGTGTACCGATGTTGGGTTCGCGCTCGGTGAGGGAGCTGAAGGGAGGTAGTGTTGGCGCTCCACGTGCGCGGTTGTGATGCGGGCCGTGAGGGAGGTGAAGGGAGGTAGTGTTGGCGCTCCGTGAGGGAGGTGAAGGGAGGTAGTGTTGGCGCTCCGTGAGGGAGGTGAAGGGAGGTAGTGTTGGCGCTCCGTGAGGGAGGTGAAGGGAGGTAGTGTTGGCGCTCTGTGAGGGAGGTGAAGGGAGGTAGTGTTGGCGCTCGGTGAGGGAGGTGAAGGGAGGTAGTGTTGGCGCTCGGTGAGGGAGCTGAAGGGAGGTAGTGTTGGCGCTCCGTGAGGGAGGTGAAGGGAGGTAGTGTTGGCGCTCGGTGAGGGAGGTGAAGGGAGGTAGTGTTGGCGCTCCGTGAGGGAGGTGAAGGGAGGTAGTGTTGGCGCTCCGTGAGGGAGGTGAAGGGAGGTAGTGTTGGCGCTCGGTGAGGGAGCTGAAGGGAGGTAGTGTTGGCGCTCGGTGAGGGAGCTGAAGGGAGGTAGTGTTGGCGCTCCGTGAGGGAGGTGAAGGGAGGTAGTGTTGGCGCTCCGTGAGGGAGGTGAAGGGAGGTAGTGTTGGCGCTCGGTGAAGGGAGGTAGTGTTGGCACTCGGTGAGGGAGGTAGTGTTGGCGCTCGGTGAGGGAGGTGAAGGGGTCCGGAGGGGGGCCTGTGGTGTCGGTGAAAGTGATTATCAGTGGCTGCGGTGGTGTGCATTAGTGGGGGGGGTGGTTGTTAAGAGGTGGTGTGCGTTCCGTGATGGTGCGGTGTGTGGAGGTGAGCGTACGTTAAACAATATATATATAGTTAAGAGTCTGTACCTGATTCCGCAGTTGTTTTGGTGGTATCAGGCGGTGAGGGTTTTGTGGGTTGAGAGGTGAGAGCTGTGAAGCGTTTCCAGGGTTAGGTGCTGTGAAGCAGTTTCCAAACCTCAGTGAGGGCTGGGAGAGTGTGGCAGTAGGGTTTGTGTGTTGGGCGCAGGCCAATGAGAGGTGTGCGGGGGCGGGTGTGGGGCCAAGGGAGCAATGTCATTGGCCTGAGGCAGGTCCAATGGGATTGCCGCTAGGGACACAGGGAGGGACACATGGAGACACATACAGACATAGACACATATGACTGTTTGAGAAATATATAGTAGATATATATATATACAAAAACACAGAAAAAACAGGCGCACTCATAGCGTAAAATTGTATAACAATACATTTATGGAGTAAGGGATAAAAATGCACACTCACAAACAAAGCTGAAAAAAATGCGTTTTTGAGTACAACTCAGCCCGTTCAGATGCAGGAACCCAAGGAGGAGGACTTCGGTGTGATGTCCGCGGTGTGTCTTGCCACAATAGCCCCTCTAGGTCCTGGCAGGGACCGAGAGCCACGAGGGACGCCGCCTTCCCCTCTCTCCAGTGCTACACAGAGCATACACTGAATAGAGTCTCGCGTGAACTCGATGATGTCAGCGAGGTTTCAGCCGGGGAGAGTTCACAGTGTAAACAGGAACTTGAATGTCTGAATGGCTGGTAGCAAAATGCTAGCAAAGCAGCAGGAGTGCAATAATGTAGATGAGTGCAAATAAAATATATAACCTGGACAGTAGGCTCCACAGCAATCTCTACGCGTTTCGTCTCAAGCGAGACTTCATCAGGATCTCCTGCATCTGAACGGGCTGAGTTGTACTCAAAAACGCATTTTTTTCAGCTTTGTTTGTGAGTGTGCATTTTTATCCCTTACTCCATAAATTTATTGTTATACAATTTTACGCTATGAGTGCGCCTGTTTTTTCTGTGTTTTTGTAGATATCCTAAGGAAGTGGTGTTCCCTTCATTCGGGCTGCAGAGACTCTTTTGGATAGCAATTGGAACATTTTGGGATTTGTATATCTTTTCCATATATTTTTCTGGACATTTTCTTTTTTGATATTTTATTGGTTCATTATTTTAAAATGTTTTACTACATCCACTGTGCTTAGCATAGGTTTTTTACTTTTATTTGTAATAACATTTTCCATTTCACTTTTATTTATATTTTTACTCTATAGAGATTTTATATAGTGATAGGTTGGCGCTAATATATTTCTTCTTTTGTTATATATATATATATATATATATATATATATATATATATATATACATATGCAAGTTCCGGCGCGCACGCATGCGCGGGCACACACGCTCAGCGCTTTTGTAAATAAAAATGTTAAACTTTGCCGCTTGCTCAGATAGCCCGCAATTGCGCCCTCCCCTCCCCCCCTCCCCATGCGCGCGTGCGCAAGTTGCAGGACACCCGGCGCTCATGCTCTAAGCATGAGCGTGCTCAGCGCCCGCGGGGAGTCAGCCTAAAGGTTCTTAGACAGTCCAACATTATTTTGGTTCCAAAATCCTTTACTTTACCCATGTTAACCACATCACATATTTATTATGACATTCTCCTGTATTTTTTTTTCAAGTAGGCAACTTTGAGGGTTTTAAAAATGGCTACCACACAGACTTCATCCTTATCACTGCAACGCCAGAATTGCGAACACATCCTTTATGAGTTTAATTTCAGTCTCTATAAACCCCAGGGAGGGGGGTTTAGCGCACACTGTATATTTCAGGTTATGTGTTACTGTTCCCTTGTGTAGTTAATCTGTCAGGGGATAAAAGCGCAACGCTAGTAAACACATCTTAAATATAAACAGAAAATGCAGATGTTATTATCCCATTAAGGCACAAAACAATGCGTTTAATAACACATCTGTTATATCCTAACCCAGGGGTTCTCAACTCCAGTCCTCAAGCTCCCCAACCCCCCCGCCAACAGGTCAGGTTTTCAGGATTTCCCAGCTTCAGCACGGATGACTCAATCAGTGGCTCAGTCAACGACTGAGCCACTGATTGGGCCACCTGTGCTGAAGCAGGCTCTTCCGCTGAGCCACTGATTGAGCCACCCGTGCTGAAGCTGGGACATCCTTAAAACCTGACCTGTTGGGGGCCCTTGCGGACTGGAGTTGAGACCCCCTGAGTTGATGCATACCTCTCACCCTCTCTGTATCCCCGTTGTACACACTGCCCTTCCACTGAGAACAAATAAACCAGGATCTGTCTCTTAAAACATCAGGTGTCCCCTTACACGCTCACTCATGGGCGGGTCAATAGGTGGAGAGCTAGAGGTCTGGAACACTGTATGACACTTAACCCTTTCCCTGCCAGAGGGGCCAGCAGCAGATAGCAGGCCCCTCTGACAACGGAGGATTACAGTGCAGGAGCAAGCTAAAGAATATGGACCGCAAAAAGGGGATTTTAAACTACATTTCACCTTAACAAAATAGTTCGCACCTGGTCAATACAGAGTAACGCCCTGTACTTCTCTCATTTACTATTATGACAATATCATCCAGCACTGAATTCCTTAAAAAAATGATGTCTTTCTTCCCTTGGATGTGTAGGAATCATTGAGCTACTCTCGAATGGTACACGCTACCTGCATTTTGTTGCTGGAAACTACTGGTTTTTGTTTTGATCTGGAATTAGGTGGGGAGGGGAGTCAGAGTAAAAAAAGCAAAACAGTCTTATCTCCGCTTGGCTTTCTCCATGCTGATAAGGCTGGAGTTTACAGTTCCACTGGGTTCCGTTCACTGCTCCCACCGGCATTGTTTTGGTTACAAACCTCTTCCTGGGTTGTTCTGCTGCCTTTTAGATTAGAAGTTTGGAAGGAGATTGCGTTCTTAAGAAGGTGAAAATAATCTTTATTTACATTATAACTGCATGAGATTGCCCCTGCAGCCGTCCCTGACAATGGTTTGTTCTCTCTTGCAAAATCCCCCTAATCCATCCAACATCTCACTTTTTGTATGTATAAAATATTTTACAGAGTCACCTCTCGTTTTCAAGCATGTCCCGGGCCCTAAGTAAGGCTGGGGCCATGGCGCCTTCGCCCTTGCGGAGGCGTGCGCGGCCGTGACGTCACCCGCTCGAAGCGTGTTTAGGGGCGTGGCAGTGACGTCACGGAGCTGGTTCGCCCTCATTGGGCGGACCGCTCACGTGACCGGCCTGTCGCATCAAGAAATCAGTTTTAACTGATATCTTGCGCAAGCCGCGCCCCGCTAGCACGCCGCATGGACGCAAACACTAAGGCAGTCTGTTCGCTCAGTGTGTGGACGCGTCCGCACTGTCTGCGGTACCATCCATGGCCCCAGCCTAAAGCTGACAACATTACAAGTTACAAGCATGATAAAAAGATCAATCCAAGCAATATCCTACATGTGCATTTTTTTTTAATTAATCAGTTCTGTAGTATTAGATCATACTTACCACCTTTTTTTTCTAAATTAAACTCTTACGGTCATTTTTAATGGGTTTTAATATACAGTTCTGATCATCTTTTTATTTCTATAGCAGGTTTTAGCCACATCCCCAGCAGTGCAAGATGTTTGCAACACTTTCCTGTTTGTGATCATTTGTTGCCAATATTCCCAGCAGTTTGAGCTGCAAACTGTAACATTAGATAATGTTACCTTAGTGATTTAAGGATACATTGAAGCTGCCGAGTTACACTGCCCGGAGGATTGATTTGAAACGGAAAAGCGGCCATTTAGTGAACCCAGGGAAGCAGGATCTTTGCTGATCGATCACAGGAGTATGAATCGATCGGCAGCTTCGGTAATTAGTTTTCAATAAAGGTAAATCAAAGTCTGCGTATATTAAAACAAAAAAATATACACTTTTTTTTTTTTAAGCTGCTTGGATTACCTCTATAAAGTAGAAAGCAGCCGAAGCTTTGAAGGAACTCAGACTTGCCCAGAGCACCAGCTGCTCCCACGGATGGATGGGGATGCCGGTGAAGCTACCAGGAGAGGGTGCCCTTGTGACCCCAGTCACAGAGAGCCAAAGGCGGGCAGTGGCCCAGGCGGAGGAGCAGTTGGCAGGGTCACCCACTACAGTGGTTCTGGCTCCCTAGCTTTTGGAGCCCACCACACAGATCATCGCTCCCCTGCATTTGGAGCCCACGCGCATGGAGGTCCCTGAGGGGTCCAGGCAGATAAGCCCGACCATGCCCAGACGGTGTCCCTATGTGTGTAACAAACCCCGTGGTGACCTTTTTCCTGACAATGTGACGGAGGGTGAGCTGCTGGAGCTCGGTGTGCAGTCGGAGGAGATGGTGCGGGCAGATGCCGATCTGCCGGCGGACCGTAGTGTGCTTTTTGACTGGGTCCCAGCCCCAGGAGCTCCGGCTAGCTTAGAGACAGTGAGGGACCAGGTAGTGTTTCCTTGGAGGTTTAGGGCAGGCTCTGTGGAGCAGGGGGAGACAGCTCGCAGCTCCCCAGTGGGAGTGGAAGCAAGAGATGTTAGGGGGACAGGGAGTCCCTGCTATGGATGAGCCATGCGGGACCCAGTGGGCTGATCACCCGGTTGACACCGGGGGTCAGCAGCCCCTACACCAGACTGTGTACAGTGTCTCAGTGGAAGGGGACAGGATAGAGGGGGAGATCAGGGAAGTGCAGAGGTACTACAGAGACCTAGTGACCCATTACAGTGGCCTGACTGACCCCCTGACTGAGGTGACTGACCTGCAGGTTATGGTACTGGCAGCCTGGTCCCCTGAATGTGGACATGCGTTTCAGGCTCTGCGGACCTGCCTTGCTGCAGTCAGTGCAATAAAGACCTTGCAGCCTTTTGTGACCCCAGGGGTCAGAGACCCCAGCCCCAGGGGTGGGTACCCAGGGTGGCAGGGGGAAGGCGAGTTTATTGCTGCAGTAGACACTTGCCCTGTTGAACTTGGACTATGGAGAGGGCAAGGGGTACAGCAATGCCGGAGGATTTTACTGGCCAGAGGGTCTCTGCCTTGACCCCGAGAACTCAAGGATTTTCCGGCTCAGAAAGCCACCTGATAAGGTGACTATCCTGGAGCCTTCATCTTGAGGGGGGAGATGTGACGGAATGGGTAGCTGGCCTTCATAATAAAGGTGAAGCCCCGCTGGATGCCCATGGAAACCGTGTGTAATGGGCTATGTGTGTCAGCTCTTGGGACCAGTAATGTGAGTTATTGTGTTCCCCTGTAACTATGTTCCCCTTAAACTGTCCCCTGTGAGTTTATATGCTAGGGATGTCCTGTGTGGTTACGGACCCTCATAGGAAATAGCTGCAGGACCGGGACTTTGGGAACAGGAGTTTAAGGGTGGATGTTGGGGGGCAAATAGGGTTACAAACCGTGTAAGGGGTTGCTGACCGGTTATACTGATAGTTTCCAATGTAATAAGATAGGTATCCATTGCTATACAGACAGCCCCGGTAATGTAATTAGCCAAGGGGTCTGCATGGCAATGGCGGATCAAAGGGACAGATGGGCAAAGTGTCAGGACATCTGGGAGGCGGGAAAGGGCGGAGGAACCGGTCTGCGGATGGTCTCTCAGCGGGTGAGACCCTTTGTACCAGCTAGACTCTGTGGCGCCTGCCCAGTGGACGGCAATGGGCTGGCCAGGGAAAGCTGTTGCTGAGACGCGGCTCGTAGGCGCGATTTCCATTGGCCAGTTCATATTTCCCGCTTTGCAGGCATCCTGAACCTAATCACGCCCCCTCCTTTCATTGGGTAAAGCCAGACGAGCTCCCGGCTCGTGATTGGCAGTTGGGGACAAACCCCCCCTCTCTGATTGGTCGCCAGCCCATCTTCCATGTTAGACACAGCCCAGCGGGGTCTATGTAAGGAGACTGGCCGATCAGAGAACCAGAGCATCCTAGGGCTTGAGCCGGTGAAACGATGGTGGGCTTTTTGAAAGTGCTCTGCTCCAAATAGCAGAGCGCTCGGCATAGAGTTACCGGAGAAAAGCCTGGCCGAGCTGAGGCTAAGTCTCGTATTTCGCGGCCAAGTTCTGAGCGGCGAACGTAGCAGGGAGAGCACTGCGGTTCCCCCGAAAAGAGAACCGGGTGTTCCCTGACGTGGAGCGGACAGGGTAAGCCTTCCTGAAGCGGGCGCCCTGCACCTAGCTGAGGCTCGTGTCTCCCCCCACACCCCCAGTCGGTGTGTATCCCCTTGTATTTGTGGATGTTTGTGTGTCTGCGGGCTTGCCCGAATAAACACCATTTTATTTAACAATGTCGTCCTGCCTAGTGAGTGGATCCCGGAAAGTAAAAGGTGTTAAAAGTACTGGTCCCCCGTGACAATCGGGTGAGCGGATTCTTTATTGAACCATGGGACTAGAAGCGGGTTTCTTGAGTCGGGTGACTTTATTCCTAATTTAACACAAATATTTTTGTCTTGTATTTTTAGACATAAACGCAGCACCCCCTCCCCCCCAGAAGCCTACATGTGTTTAGCTCATGTAATGGAAGTATCTTTCCCCCTGAGCATGTCCTGCTCTTTAAATGTTAAAAATCATGATTTTCTTAATCTCTAGCTCAGGGGCGGCCAACTCCAGTCCTCAAGGGTCACCAACAGGTCAGGTTTTCAGGATATCGAAGACTGAGCCACCTGTGCTGAAGCAGGGATATCCTGAAAACCTGATCTGTTGATGATCCTTGACGACTGGAGTTGGCCACCCTTGCTCTAGCTTGACTGCACTGTGCTCTAGGAGACCTCCATTTTAAACTCCCGGACCATCAAATTAAAAAAAAAAAAAAAACTGCTTGGCAAAGGGCAGGAAAATATATCTTAAAAATTAGTTTAAAAAAAATGGCGATCAACACGCACTGCAGCTTTAAATTCCTGTTCCTGTCATTTTCCGGAGGCATGCCGCTATCAGCGAGGTGGAAATAACAAGGCAAGGCAGCAATCAAACCTATTAGTGTGATTATTCCAGACCACCCGTTTAACCACTACACCCATTCATTAAAGAAACTGAACAGTGGGTTTAGCCTGCCGTGCCCTCTGAAATTCACAGTCACAAAAGAGCACTGAAAATGTTCAACACACACGCAAATAAAGCACAGATAGCAATGTAATCGCCACACATACTTATAAATACCGCCCTGGCGATACTGTCAGGCATATACCAAAATCACTACAGCAGATGTAACCCTGTGTTTGCGTTAATCTGCAGAAACATGTCTTCATTTTGAAAGCAAATGAAAACACACAGATACTGATACACAATGTTTAAACCCATTCACATATATCCTCATGCTACACAGATTGTAACATGCACACTCACGCACGTACAAAGATGCACACACCTGTATACTGCAGTAAATGTAGGCGTGTTTTCCTATTTATATGCGTGCTAGTATCTTGTATTACTGTTTATTCCTCATAATTTAGTTTTCCAATCAATTTTGGTGTTAGATGCCCTCTAGTGGCAACTATAGGTAAGGTGCAAAGCCCCAAGATCAGACCGGAGCAGACATATTATTATTTATTTGTAAAGCGCCCGCATATGCCGCAGCGCGGTACAATGGGGGGGGGGGGGGGGTACAGAGATTTGATCATTACATAAACAGAGTTGCCTACAAATAAGGACAAACATGCACAAAGAGGTATTGACGGCCCTGTTCGTGAGAGCTTACAATCTAGAGCAGGGGTGGCAAACTCCAGTCAACGGCTTCAGCACAGGTGGCTCAATCAGTGACTCAGCCACCTGTGCTGAACCAGGGATAGCCTTAAAACCTGACCTGTCGGTGGCCCTTGAGGACTGGAGTTGAACACTCCCATCAGGTGGTACAGTGTATCTCAGTACACTCCCTGCTACAGTGTATCCAATACATCTTCCCCCACCTTACAAGATAAAAGCATCACTTTTGCATGTGCACCTACAGGGAGGCTCTCATCCTAAGGGCACATATCCCAAAGCTGCTGTAAGGACGCGTTAGATGGGAGATAACAGATAACACAGAACCGGTCCAGGATCCAATCTCCGCCGGCGTTTAGCCGCTACTCACCTCGCTGCAGGGACCTCTGGCTGCTTCACCACCAAGTTAAGTCCCTAACCTTACCCTAAACCCCCCCCTAATAATGACCTTACCTCTTACCCTAAAAACCCCTAATACTGACGCTACCCCGTACCCTAAAACCCTGATACTAACCCTACCCCATACCCTAAAAACCCTAACACTGACCCTACTCCTACCCTAAAACCCCTAATACTGACCCTACCTCTTACCCTAAAAAAAACCTAATACTGACCCTACCCTAAAAACTCCTAATACTGACCCTACCCTAAAAATAAACCCCAATACTTACCCTACCCTACAAAACCCTAATACTGACCCTACCCCCTACCCTAAAAACTCCTAATACTGACCCTACCCTAAAAAAACCTAATACTGACCCTAACCTTTACCATAAAAAACGCTAAAACTTACCCTACCCCTTACCCTAAAAAACCCTAATACTGACCCTACCCCTTACCCTAAAAAACCCTAATACTGACCCTACCCCTACCCTAAAAACTGTAATACTGACCCTACCCCTTGCCCTAATACTGACCCTACCCCTACCCTAATACTGACCCTACCCTAAAAACCCCTAAGGTCGCTTCCAGTATGATTGCGCGCGTGCTCGAGCGCCGTGATGTCACTTGCTGATGTAGCTGGGGCGATTCCTGTAAAAATTTGCTGTTGCGCGAGAGTGGGCGGCGTGTTGGGGGGCGTGGCCATGACATCACGGAGCTGGTTCGCCCTCATTGGGCGAACCGCTCACGTGACCTGGCCATCGCGCTACAAATACAAATGTATTTGTCTCCTCAGGCTGCTCTCCATTGAACGCTCACGTGCGCGTGCACTATACCTGTTCACATTGTCACAACACGATTCATCGCGCAGCGCGCAAGCAATCTTCCTGGCCCTGTGCTAATGTTGGGAGGTGTGTGCACAGTACCACTCCTCTCTCTATTTATCAACTCCAAATAGCACTTCTTTACTTACAAACTTCCTCTCTGGGGTAAATCCGTTCTATTTTACAGGGGCATTTCTACCGTTCTGTTTTAAGCGCATAAACAACGTAAAACAGTTGAAAGGTTTCTGTTTACATTATTAATCCGGTACATACCCCGCCTCTCTCCCATGAGTGCTAAATCCCATGTCTATTAATACTGTGCTATATGAACACACACACACACACACACACACACACACACACACACACACACACACACACACACACACACACACACACACACACACACCTATCTCTTACACATACAAATGTACAATGTAATTCTATCCCTATATACCAATAGGGACCACATAGCATCTACACACATTAATAGTAATGCAACACCCTCTTACATTTCAACACCTACCCACGCCATTGATATACACTCCCCCTCCACACACCTTTTGTAAAGCACTGTATACACTGTGGGCGCTTTATATATTTATATTTACATACATACACACACTCTTACATCACAAATATTCAGGGACTATTTAACACCTAAAGTCATAAATCACATACTGCACAGGGGGGGGGAGGGATAGGTTTCATCAACATATCCCATTCCGGACTGTTTTAAAGTAAAACTTTTCTGGCTTTATCCATTGTAACATCGCCCGGAAGAAGAGATCCGTGTCTCTCGAAAGCTCGCACAAATATAAGCATTCTGTTAGCCACAGAACGGTATTGAGTGTTTCTTTTTGATTGTGTGTGTGTATATATATATAATATATACACAGATACACGTGCTTTTGACACTGCTCAGGACTTCTGCACAGCGCCCAACCGGCGCCCGCCCCTCCTGCTGATTGGCCAAAGCTGCCAAGCGCTGGGTATATAAAAGTAGGAGCCACAAGTGCGAGTCAGACAGAGCAAGGCTAGTGAGAGGGTGTGACTGATCTTCTCTTATACAGACACCACCCAGAGCACTGATCCAACACAGCCCCAGGGAGTGAGAGAAATCCCTCACACAGGAAGAGCGCAGCTCCAGAGGAAGAGACCTCACATCTGCAGACACCCCCAGAGGAGGGGACCCCCTGAGACCTCACATCTGCAGACACCTCCAGAGGAGGGGACCCCCTGAGACCTCACATCTGCAGATACCTCCAGAGGAGGGGACCCCCTGAGACCTCACATCTGCAGGCACCTCCAGAGGAGGGGACCCCCTGAGACCTCCCATCTGCAGACACCCCCAGGAGGAGGGGACCCCCTGAGACCTCCCATCTGCAGACAACTCCAGAGGAGGGGACCCCCTGAGACCTCCCATCTGCAGACACCTCCAGAGGAGGGGACCCCCTGAGACCTCACATCTGCAGATACCTCCAGAGGAGGGGACCCCCTGAGACCTCACATCTGCAGACACCTCCAGAGGAGGGGACCCCCTGAGACCTCACATCTGCAGGCACCTCCAGAGGAGGGGACCCCCTGAGACCTCCCATCTGCAGACACCCCCAGGAGGAGGGGACCCCCTGAGACCTCCCATCCGCAGACACCTCCAGAGGAGGGGACCCCCTGAGACCTCACATCTGCAGATACCTCCAGAGGAGGGGACCCCCTGAGACTTCACATCTGCAGGCACCTCCAGAGGAGGGGACCCCCTGAGACCTCCCATCTGCAGGCACCTCCAGAGGAGGGGACCCCCTGAGACCTCACATCTGCAGGCACCTCCAGAGGAGGGGACCCCCTGAGACCTCCCATCTGCAGACACCTCCAGAGGAGGGGACCCCCTGAGACCTCCCATCTGCAGACACCTCCAGAGGAGGGGACCCCCTGAGACCTCACATCTGCAGATACCTCCAGAGGAGGGGACCCCCTGAGACCTCACATCTGCATGCACCTCCAGAGGAGGGGACCCCCTGAGACCTCCCATCTGCAGGCACCTCCAGAGGAGGGGACCCCCTGAGACCTCACATCTGCAGGCACCTCCAGAGGAGGGGACCCCCTGAGACCTCACATCTGCAGATACCTCCAGAGGAGGGGACCCCCTGAGACCTCACATCTGCATGCACCTCCAGAGGAGGGGACCCCCTGAGACCTCCCATCTGCAGGCACCTCCAGAGGAGGGGACCCCCTGAGACCTCCCATCTGCAGACACCTCTAGAGGAGGGGACCCCCTGAGACCTCCCATCTGCAGACACCTCCAGGAGGAGGAGACCCCCAGAGACAGTTCCAGAGTAGGAGAACCTCGCCCTTAAAGGGGCAACAAAGCGACATAAGGGGACACAGCCAACCCCCCTGTATAACACTTCACCCCCTTCCCAGACATAACTCCAAGTAGCGCTACAGAGAGGGGGGGGCGTTATACCGGAACCCCCACCATGTTCCTGTCGGTGCCACCCAGCGGCAGCGTGCGCCTGGTGTTCCTGGGCGCAGCCGGGGTCGGTAAAACGGCGCTGATCCAGCGCTTCCTTTACGACCGCTTCGAGCCCCGGCACCGGCGCACGGTGGAGGAGCTGCACTGCCTGGACCCGGAGCAGCCCGAGGCGCTGCAGTTGCGCCTGGAGATCGTGGACACCAGCGGCAGCTACTCCTTCCCGGCCATGCGCAAATTGCGCATCCGCCAAGCGCACGCCTTTGCGCTGGTCTTCTCGCTCTCGGACCCCGGCTCCTTCCAGGAGGTGCAGCGGTTAAGGGACGAGATCCTGGCGGTCAAGGGGGAGCTGGACGCCCCCATGGTGGTGGTCGGGAACCAGGCGGACCTGTTCCCCGGGGTAGCGCCGGCGGGCGCTGGGCAGGCGCTGGCGCTACAGGCGGCGGCCACCGCGGAGCTGGAGTGGGGAGCCGGCTACCTGGAGACCTCGGCCAAGGGCGATCACAACGTGAGGGCGCTGTTCGACGAGCTGCTGCGCCGGGTGGACCTGCCCTGCTGGTTGCGCCCGTCGCTGGAGAGGCGCAGAGCGAGCGCACTGCCTGAGCCGAGCAGGAGGCAGCGCCGCGGGAAGCAGCGCGGCTGCCATATGTCCTAGAGGGGGACTTTTGGGGACTGACACTCAGGGGCCACACTTGGGTCCCAAGCTTGTACTGGTACTTCTGGAGACCCCAAGGGCCACGAGGTATCGGTGATAAGAGCGCTGGGGCTGGCGCAGGGTGTCACAGAGAAGGGGTCCCAAGCGCAGGTGCTAAAGTGAGACCCAAAGACCCTGAGTAGGCTCCTGAGATGCGCAATAAACTAAGAGCATAGGCTGGGGGCAGTGACTTTGGGTATTACAAGGGGCAGCCAGGGTCTCTCCCCAGGGTGTGAGGAGAGGGGCAAAGGTGTGAGGAGAGGGGCAACGGTGTGAGGAGAGGGGCAGGGGTGCGAGGAGAGGGGCAGGAGTGTGAGGAGAGGGGCTTCCCTGGAGTGTGAGGAGAGGGGCTTCCCTGGAGTGTGAGGAGAGGGGCTTCCCTGGAATGTGAGAGGGGCAGGAGTGTGAGGAGAGGGGCTTCCCTGGAATGTGAGAGGGGCCGGGGTGTGAGGAGAGGGGCAGGGGTGTGAGGAGAGGGGCAGGGTGTGAGAAGGAGAGGGGCAGGGTGTGAGAAGGGCAGGGGTGTGAGGAGAGGGGCAGGGTGTGAGGAGAAGGGCAGGGGTGTGAGGAGAGGGGCTTCCCAGGAGTGTGAGGAGAGGGGCTTCCCTGGAGTGTGAGGAGAGGGGCTTCCCTGGAGTGTGAGGAGAGGGGCTTCCCTGGAATATGAGAGGGGCAGGAGTGTGAGGAGAGGGGCTTCCCTGGTGTGAGGAGAGGGGCAGGAGTGTGAGGAGAGGGGCATGGGGTGTGAGGAGAGTGGCTTCCCTGAAATGTGAGAGGGGCAGGAGTGTGAGGAGAGGGTCTTCCCTGGAATGTGAGAGGGGCAGGAGTGTGACGAGAGGGGCAGGGTGTGAGGAGAGGGGCATGGGGTGTGAAGAGAGGGGCATGGGATGTGAGGAGAGGGGCAGGGGGTGTGAGGAGAGGGGCAGGGGGTGTGAGGAGAGGGGCAGGGGGTGTGAGGAGAGGGACAGGGGGTGTGAGGAGAGGGGCAGGGTGTGTGAGGAGAGAGGCAGGGGGTGTGAGGAGAGGGGCATGGGGTGTGAGGAGAGGGGCAGGCGGTGTGAGGAGAGGGGCAGGGGGTGTGAGGAGAGGGGCACGGGGTGTGAGAAGAGGGGTAGGGGCGTGTGGAGGGGGGCAGGGGGTGTGAGGAGAGGGGCTGCAGATTACAAGCTTGGGACTGATATGTGAAGCTGCTGCTGCTGCTGGATTTGGGAGGCGGGTCACTTTATTGTGAAAATACTGACACTAAAAGAATACTCTATGGCTTTTTTTAGCCCTATTCCGCTGCATTGGGAGCTGCCTCTGAATAACGCTGCTGTGAGTCCTGGGCAGTGGGCACTGGGGCTCTGTATGCAGAAATACAGCTTTGTAGTGATTGTAACTTTGTACTTTTTATGACGGAATTGTGAGATGTGTTTTTTTTTTAAATAAAAGAAAAGCAATTTAGAATTTTCTTTATTTACCTTTCACAGGAATAAGATATCTGTTTCCAGATCTTCACATACTCATTTTACACTCACACCCCTGCCTCTCCTCAGGACCCTGCCCCTTTTCTCAAGGCCCTGCCCCTCTCCTAACGCCCTTGCCCTTCTCCTCACACCACTGCCTCTCTCCTCACGCCCCTGCCCTTCTCCTCACGCCCCTGCCACTCTCCTCACACCCTTGCCCCTCTCCTCACACCCTTGCCCCTCTCCACACGCCCCTGCCCCTCTCCTCACGCCCCTGCCCCTCTCCTCACGCCCTTGCCCCTCTCCTCACACCCTTGCCCCTCTCCTCACGCCCCTGCCCCTCTCCTCACTTTGTTCCATTTAGTGGGTAAACAAATGTTTGTGATACAAAGAGGTAAAATAAGGATCTGTAAATCCCCCTTCCAGGTATTCTGATCTCCTTTACCGATACAACAGAAGGAAGGAAACAATAAGGCCTTGATTCAGTAAAAGTAATAATATACCTTATGAATCACTGAAATAAACGAGCTCTACGGTGTACTTAACAACACTTAGTAAATATTGCCCTAAAACTTAAATTTAAAGAGCAGAGAAATCCGCACAGGTTAAACCTGCCACAGAAACCATAACATTTCCATGCACTGAACCCTTCACTGCCAGAGGGGTTACATAGAAGGCCAGGTCCCAGACAACTGGTTTATGTTTTTCTGTTGTTATTATTAAACAGAATCTGTACTGTATGATACAGTAATACTATGCTGCAAGATACTGTAATACTGTACGATACAATAATACTATGCTGTGTAAGATACTGTAATACTGTATGATACAGTAATGCTGTGCTGTAAGATACTGTAATACTGTACGATACAGTAATACTATGCTGCAAGATACTGTAATACTGTATGATACAGTAATACTATGCTGCAAGATACTGTAATACTGTACGATACTGTAATACTATGCTGCAAGATACTGTAATACTGTATGATACAGTAATGCTGTGCTGTGTAAGATACTGTAATACTGTATGATACAGTAATACTATGCTGCAAGATACTGTAATACTGTACGATACAGTAATACTATGCTGCAAGATACTGTAATACTGTACGATACAGTAATACTATGCTGCAAGATACTGTAATACTATATGATACAGTAATACTATGCTGCAAGATACTGTAATACTGTATGATACAGTAATACTATGCTGCAAGATACTGTAATACTGTACGATACAGTAATACTATGCTGCAAGATACTGTAATACTGTACAATACAATAATACTATGCTGCAAGATACTGTAATACTGTATGATACAGTAATATGATGATGCAAGATACTGAAATACTGTACGATACAGTAATACTATGCTGCAAGATACAGTAATACTGTATGATACAGTAATACTATGCTGCAAGATACTGTAATACTGTATGATACAGTAATACTATGCTTAGTAATACTATGCTGCAAGATACTGTAATACTGTATGATACAGTAATACTATGCTGCAAGATACTGTAATACTGTACGATACAGTAATACTATGCTGCAAGATACTGTAATACTGTACGATACAGTAATACTATGCTGCAAGATACTGTAATACTGTACGATACAGTAATACTATGCTGCAAGATACTGTAATACTGTATGATACAGTAATATGATGATGCAAGATACTGAAATACTGTACGATACAGTAATACTATGCTGCAATATACTGTAATACTGTATGATACAGTAATATGATGATGCAAGATACTGAAATACTGTACGATACAGTAATACTATGCTGCAAGATACTGTAATACTGTATGATACAGTAATATGATGATGCAAGATACTGAAATACTGTACGATACAGTAATACTATGCTGCAAGATACAGTAAAACTCTATGATACAGTAATACTATGCTGCAAGATACTGTAATACTGTATGATACAGTAATACTATGCTTAGTAATACTATGCTGCAAGATACTGTAATACTGTATGATACAGTAATACTATGCTGCAAGATACTGTAATACTGTACGATACAGTAATACTATGCTGCAAGATACTGTAATACTGTACGATACAATAATACTATGCTGTGTAAGATACTGTAATACTGTATGATACAGTAATGCTGTGCTGTAAGATACTGTAATACTGTACGATACAGTAATACTATGCTGCAAGATACTGTAATACTGTATGATACAGTAATACTATGCTGCAAGATACTGTAATACTGTACGATACAGTAATACTATGCTGCAAGATACTGTAATACTGTACAATACAATAATACTATGCTGCAAGATACTGTACGATACAGTAATACTATGCTGCAAGATACTGTAATACTGTATGATACAGTAATATGATGATGCAAGATACTGAAATACTGTACGATACAGTAATACTATGCTGCAAGATACAGTAATACTGTATGATACAGTAATACTATGCTGCAAGATACTGTAATACTGTATGATACAGTAATACTATGCTTAGTAATACTATGCTGCAAGATACTGTAATACTGTATGATACAGTAATACTATGCTGCAAGATACTGTAATACTGTACGATACAGTAATACTATGCTGCAAGATACTGTAATACTGTACGATACAGTAATACTATGCTGCAAGATACTGTAATACTGTACGATACAGTAATACTATGCTGCAAGATACTGTAATACTGTATGATACAGTAATATGATGATGCAAGATACTGAAATACTGTACGATACAGTAATACTATGCTGCAAGATACAGTAAAACTCTATGATACAGTAATACTATGCTGCAAGATACTGTAATACTGTATGATACAGTAATACTATGCTTAGTAATACTATGCTGCAAGATACTGTAATACTGTATGATACAGTAATACTATGCTGCAAGATACTGTAATACTGTACGATACAGTAATACTATGCTGCAAGATACTGTAATACTGTACGATACAATAATACTATGCTGTGTAAGATACTGTAATACTGTATGATACAGTAATGCTGTGCTGTAAGATACTGTAATACTGTACGATACAGTAATACTATGCTGCAAGATACTGTAATACTGTATGATACAGTAATACTATGCTGCAAGATACTGTAATACTGTACGATACAGTAATACTATGCTGCAAGATACTGTAATACTGTACAATACAATAATACTATGCTGCAAGATACTGTACGATACAGTAATACTATGCTGCAAGATACTGTAATACTGTATGATACAGTAATATGATGATGCAAGATACTGAAATACTGTACGATACAGTAATACTATGCTGCAAGATACAGTAATACTGTATGATACAGTAATACTATGCTGCAAGATACTGTAATACTGTATGATACAGTAATACTATGCTTAGTAATACTATGCTGCAAGATACTGTAATACTGTATGATACAGTAATACTATGCTGCAAGATACTGTAATACTGTACGATACAGTAATACTATGCTGCAAGATACTGTAATACTGTACGATACAGTAATACTATGCTGCAAGATACTGTAATACTGTACGATACAGTAATACTATGCTGCAAGATACTGTAATACTGTATGATACAGTAATATGATGATGCAAGATACTGAAATACTGTACGATACAGTAATACTATGCTGCAATATATTGTAATACTGTATGATACAGTAATATGATGATGCAAGATACTGAAATACTGTACGATACAGTAATACTATGCTGCAAGATACTGTAATACTGTATGATACAGTAATATGATGATGCAAGATACTGAAATACTGTACGATACAGTAATACTATGCTGCAAGATACAGTAAAACTCTATGATACAGTAATACTATGCTGCAAGATACTGTAATACTGTATGATACAGTAATATTATGCTTAGTAATACTATGCTGCAAGATACTGTAATTCTGTATGATACAGTAATACTATGCTGCAAGATACTGTAATACTGTACGATACAGTAATACTATGCTGCAAGATACTGTAATACTGTACGATACAGTAATACTATGCTGCAAGATACTGTAATACTGTACGATACAGTAATACTATGCTGCAAGATACTGTAATACTGTACGATACAGTAATACTATGCTGTGTAAGATACTGTAATACTGTATGATACAGTAATGCTGTGCTGTAAGACTGTAATACTGTATGATACAGTAATGCTATGCAGCAAGATACTGTAATACTGTATGATACAGTAATATGATGATGCAAGATACTGTAATACTGTACGATACAGTAATACTATGCTGCAAGATACAGTAATACTCTATGATACAGTAATACTATGCTGCAAGATACTGTAATACTATATGATACAGTAATACTATGCTTAGTAATACTATGCTGCAAGATACTGTAATACTGTATGATACAGTAATACTGTGCTGCAAGATACTGTAATACTGTACGATACAGTAATACTATGCTGCAAGATACTGTAATACTGTACGATACAGTAATACTATGCTGCAAGATACTGTAATACTGTACGATACAGTAATACTATGCTGCAAGATACTGTAATACTGTACGATACAGTAATACTATGCTGTGTAAGATACTGTATGATACAGTAATGCTGTGCTGTAAGACTGTAATACTGTATGATACAGTAATACTGTGCAGCAAGATACCGAAATATTGTATGATACAGTAATACTATGCTGCAAGATACTGTAATACTGTATGATACTGTAATAATATGCTGCAAGATACTGTAATACTGTACGATACAGTAATACTATGCTGCAAGATACTGTAATACTGTATGATACAGTAATACTATGCTGCAAGATACTGTAATACTTTATGATACAGTAATACTATGCTGCAAGATACTGTAATACTGTATGATACTGTAATACTATGCTGCAAGATACTGTAATACTGTACGATACAGTAATACTATGCTGCAAGATACTGTAATACTGTATGATACAGTAATATTATGCTTAGTAATACTATGCTGCAAGATACTGTAATTCTGTATGATACAGTAATACTATGCTGCAAGATACTGTAATACTGTACGATACAGTAATACTATGCTGCAAGATACTGTAATACTGTACAATACAATAATACTATGCTGCAAGATACTGTACGATACAGTAATACTATGCTGCAAGATACTGTAATACTGTATGATACAGTAATATGATGATGCAAGACACTGAAATACTGTACGATACAGTAATACTATGCTGCAAGATACAGTAATACTGTATGATACAGTAATACTATGCTGCAAGATACTGTAATACTGTATGATACAGTAATACTATGCTTAGTAATACTATGCTGCAAGATACTGTAATACTGTATGATACAGTAATACTATGCTGCAAGATACTGTAATACTGTACGATACAGTAATACTATGCTGCAAGATACTGTAATACTGTACGATACAGTAATACTATGCTGCAAGATACTGTAATACTGTACGATACAGTAATACTATGCTGTAAGATACTGTAACACTGTATGATACAGTAATGCTATGCTGTGTAAGATACTGTAATACTGTATGATACAGTAATGCTATGCTGTGTAAGATACTGTAATACTGTATGATACAGTAATGCTATGCTGTGTAAGATACTGTAATACTGTATGATACAGAAATACTATGCTGTGTAAGATACTGTAATACTGTACGATACAGAAATACTATGCTGCAAGATACTGTAATACTGTATGATACAGTAATGCTGTGCTGTGTAAGATACTGTAATACTGTATGATACAGTAATACTATGCTGTAAGATACTGTAATACTGTATGATACAGTAATGCTATGCTGTGTAAGATACTGTAATACTGTATGATACAGTAATGCTATGCTGTGTAAGATACTGTAATACTGTATGATACAGTAATGCTATGCTGTGTAAGATACTGTAATACTGTACGATACAGAAATACTATGCTGCAAGATACTGTAATACTGTATGATACAGTAATGCTGTGCTGTGTAAGATACTGTAATACTGTATGATACAGTAATACTATGCTGTAAGATACTGTAATACTGTATGATACAGTAATGCTATGCTGTGTAAGATACTGTAATACTGTATGATACAGTAATGCTATGCTGTAAGATACTGTAATACTGGACTGCAGGAACAAACCACTACACATGCTGTTCAGAAGTATGTCAGATTATACTCGCCTGCATTTAAATCGAGTATCACTCGCTTTTTCTAACACTCTGCTGCAGGATATCTTATACTATATTAGTGAAAGCACTGTATGCCTGCCTGCCTGGATGTCCGGTGTCCCTAGGGGAAATCTCATTGGTCCCTTGGGCCGCCCGCCCGCCCCCGCACACCTCTCATTGGCCTGAGGCGGAGTGACGGGCCACACACACACACACAACACAGCAGCTCTATACACACACACACACACACACACACTCACAACACAGCAGCTCTATACACACACACACACACACAACATAGCAGCTCTATACACACACACAACACAGCAGCTCTATACACACACACACACACACACACAAACACACACAACACAGCAGCTCTATACACACACACACACACACACACACAACACAGCAGCTCTATACACACACACCCTCTGTCCGCCCCCCCCCCCCCCCATCACGTGCGCCGCCCTGCACTGGCTCCGGACGGGAAGCGCGGCCCTCCTACCCCAGCCGCTCCCTTACCTCCCCGGCGCTGCCACCCGCTCAGGTAAGTCACTGTGCGTCCCGCCTCAGCCTCAGGCCCACTGCGCATGCCGCCTCAGCCTCAGGCCCACTGCGTGTCCCGCCTCAGCCTCAGGCCCACTGCGCGTCCCGCCTCAGCCTCAGGCCCACTGCGCATGCCGCCTCAGCCTCAGGCCCACACACACAGGGCGCTTCCTACCGCCGCTCAGCCGGACGCCACATCGAGCGGGCGCCAGGGGGGGGGGGGGAGCGCGAGTCTCAGGCCCACACAGGACACTTCCTGCCGCCGCCTGCACGCCTAACTCAGCAGGACGGCACATCGGGGGACCAAGCGGGCGCCGGGGGGGGGGAGCGCGAGTCACGGGGAACGGGGGGGGGGGGGGGCGAGTCACAGGGAACGGGGGGGAGTCACGGGGAACGGGGGGGGAGTCACAGGGAACGGGGGGGGGCCACCAGCCGAACCAGCAGGGGGACGGACGCACGGAGGAGGGGGGGGGAAATGCCCATACATAAATTATGACAATACATATGCCCACTGCTCTCCACCCCCCCCGCTCCCCTTTCCCCCGTCCCCCCGCTCCCCTTTCCCCCGTCCCCCCGCTCCCCCCCGCTCCCCTTTCCCCCCCCCGCTCCCCCCGCTCCCCTTTCCCCCCCCCGCTCCCCTTCCCCCCCCCCGCTCCCCTTTCCCCCCCCCGCTCCCCTTTCTCCCCCCCGCTCCCCTTTCTCCCCCCCCGCTCCCCTTTCTCCCCCCCCGCCCCGCTCCCCTTTCTCCCCCCCGCCCCGCTCCTTTTTCTCCCCCCCCCGCTCCCCTTTCTCCCCCCCCCGCTCCCCTTTCTCCCCCCCCGCCCCGCTCCCCTTTCTCCCCCCCCGCCCCGCTCCCCTTTCTCCCCCCCCGCCCCGCTCCCCTTTCTCCCCCCCCCGCCCCGCTCCCCTTTCTCCCCCCCCCGCCCCGCTCCCCTTTCTCCCCCCCCCGCCCCGCTCCCCTTTCTCCCCCCCCGCCCCGCTCCCCTTTCTCCCCCCCCCTTTCTCCCCTTTCTCCCCCCCCCAAACCTTTACAACAAATACTCACCTATTGTTCCACGATTTATAAATAATACTACCTATTACGCATTTACATCCCGGGCAACGCCGGGTCTCTCAGCTAGTATATATATAAATACTCATACCGCTAGAAATGAGCCAATAACACAACTCCCTTCTAGCAATCGAGCAATCAGTGTCTGTGTGTGTTTAGTACGTGTGTTTCTTCCCCTTGTTTAAATATAGACTCTAACTATCTAGATCAGTGGAAGGCAACATAATATGTAGGTATATCTTTATTTATATAGCGCCATCCAGGGACATAGTGCTGTACTGCAGTAATACACGAGACGTAATATTATACCATAATGGGAATAAGCGCGTCAGACATAATCTAGGAAAAGGAGTCCCCGCCCCAAAGAGCTTACAATCTAAATGGTAAGTGGGGAGAACTTACAGAGACAGTAGGAGGGCGTTCTGGTAAGTGTGTCTGCCAGGGGCCAAGGTCTGTGCATCTGAGATGTATAGTATCAGCCAGCGGAGCTACCTGTATGCTTCGTTAAAGAGGTGCGTTTTAAGAAAGGTTTTAAAGGTGAATAGAGATATTGAGGGGAAGGGCATTCCAGAGGTGTGGGGCAGAGCGTGGGCCCTCAGGGGCCGCATCTTAAGCCATCAAAAGGGCTGCACGTTACATACATTATAAATATTATATATCAAATGGAAATATTACTGTAGGCTCATTTGCATGTCTTAGACAGGTCTGCAACCCGCCTTTCACCATTATCACCCAGCACACAGCACTTCCACTGCAGCAAGGGATTCTGGGAAATGACATGCAAATGGGCACACAGTGCCACCTTTGGCTTCAAAACCATTTAACATGGTCCCTATAGGCTTATGCTTGCTGCATGGTCACAGCTTTGAGCACAGCCAGGGTTAAGATGCATAGTTAGTAAACCCACCAATAGACAGACTGTTAAGACCTTAATGGGTCTCCTCAGTGTGGGGTTGGTTATAGTAGATTTGCAAAATGAAGCAGGGATAGGTTTTACCACACTTAGTAAAGTTATGATGGGTAAAAAAAAAGTGACAAAAAGCCTCCACAGTAAAGCATATAGCAACTGGAAATATTACTGTATGCTCGTTTGAGTTACAGTAATATTTCCATTTGCTATATGCTTTACTGTGGAGGGTTTTTGTCACTTTTTTTACCCACCATAACTTAACTAAGTGAATATATATAAAGGGGACAGTACGGACTCCATAGTGTAAATAGTAAATGGTTTATTTAACCCAAGCTAAAATCAGGTCACTCACAGCAATGGGGTAGATCATGCGCATTGGAAATATGGAGAGTAATAAGACTGGTGCTACAAAGATTAAATGTGTCCTTATGTTGTATAAAGAACTCCGCAAGTGGACGTTTTATGGATATTATGAAAAATCAGCATCCTATAGCAGGGGAATAGGGGACTAGTACCTAGTGCTGCCAATGGTCTACGTACATACATAAGGGTAAATGATATGTCTCCACACTGAATGTTAAACATGAATGAGGAATCAATGCGGAGGTAGCTCACTCAGCAGGTATCCATTTGTCCTCTCCGTCCAAAAAGTCCATGCTGCGGATCCAACATCGTGCAGCAACTGCCCACAGGGATAAGCAAGGGAAAGAAGAAAAAAGGCAGAGCACTGCCAGCAATACCAGGAGGGGGCTGGCACATAGAAAAAGAACAAATGCCTATTATAGGATCATAAGAGACCCCTAGAACATATTAACGCACCTACGCATTTCGGGGTGGAAGCCTTTTATCAAGGTGAGTATTCAATATGTTTTTAGCTTTGATGTCTCTTCCTGCCTTGAGTCTATATACATGTTGTGATCATTGTTTCATGTCACACACTTTGTATTTATTTTACACAGTGTTAGTCTTGTTTTTATGCCGATGTGTTCAGTCATTCTCGCTTACCCATAAAGGGTAGTAACCGTATTTCAATTATACAATGAATTAATCATTTTTGGACTATATAAGGTGCGTAGATTCACCGCATCCCTTTTACCCCTGATGAAGTCACCATTACCCTAGCGACAAAACGCATAGGGCTGTTTGCGATTGGACTTGGCTGAGAACCTACTCTTTCACTGATCTGTGATTGCACTGTAACTTTTTGTGTTTCACACACACACACACACACACACACATACATATATATATATATATATATATATATATATATACACACATACATATGTATAAGACAGCGCCTGCACTTTACAATAGAAAATTATAGAATCATTTCCTCAATTAATTCAAGTGCTTATAATATGGTACTATAAGTATGGTTATGCATACACGTGAACTAAATAATGCAATATAGATTACTTGAGTCAAGGAAATGGGCTTAATTGGGACTATAATACTATCAACAACATAGTACATATAGTTATGACCACAAAAAACATGTAAGCTGACTGCAAATCATATACGGTATAAAAATCCAGACACTTGCACTCAGGGATGCTAATTTATATCATTCCAATGCAGGTGTCCTCAGGTGTCTAGGCAGCTGTCTTCAGGGAAATAGCGAACTCCCACCACGATACCTATTCAAAATAAGAGAAAGCGCACACTCCTAGTGTAATATAATTTAAAAAATGTAATTTCCTGGACAGAACAATAAAAGTATCACCCTCACAAACGTCTGTGAGGTTAAAGCAGTTTATGAGTAATCTCATGCTCCATGATGCAGATGATGTGAGAAAATGTCTGTCCACGATCCTTTCCACTCACCGCCAATCCGGGGACCTGAACAGGCTATGCCTCCTCGCTTTAAAGTCCTCCGGCAACCAGCGGTGTGACTAATGGTCCCTCGGCACTGCTTCTGACCTGGACTTCCGGCGTCGTGACGTGATACGCAACAGCACAGCAAACGTCCCTACGCGTTTCGTTGTGATGTCACAACTTCCTCAGGGGAGGCATTAAACTCACGGATGTTTGTGAGTGTGATACTTTTGTTATTCTGTCATGGAAAATTCTTCTATTTTTTAATGTATGTATATGTTTATAAAGACACAAAAGGAGGGGGGGATAGGGGGTGATCACAAAATCATACTAATTGAATTGATAATGAATACACAAATATATATTGATAATCATAAAGTGGGTGCAGACTGTGAGCTGAAACGTGAATCAGAAAAAACAAAGGAGTACAAATGGTTGGACTCCTAAAAGAATTCACTAAACTGCACACCACTGGAGTTAAAATATACCTTTTAATGATTTACTTAAAACATATATTACCAAAGGAGTGTGTAACGTGATTAAAAAGAAATTAAATTAAAAAGAAATGAAATCAACAGTAATTAAATCAACAAGTACTGTTGATTTAATTTATTTTTAATCACGTTACACACTCCTTTGGTAATATATGTTTTAAGTAAATCATTAAAAGGTATATTTTAACCCCAGTGCAGTTTAGTGAATTCTTTTAGGAGTCCAACCATTTGTACTCCTTTGTTTTTTCTGATTTATGTTTATGAAGACACACAAATAGCCGCATCAAAACAATCACTAACAATAAATAATTATCAAAAACCACAAAATATAGCAAAAATACTGCCAGTGGCGGTGCTGGGGAAAAAAGAATATATCAAAGCACAAGGAGAGGGAAAACACGCATAAAGCACTATGATAAATAGCAAATGTACACAAAGTTTATTATAGAACAAAGCAAAACAGAGAAATAGATTTTTAAAAAAAGACAGATTAAGACCAAAGCGGGGACCAAGAGAAAACCTCACAAAAAATAATAACACAAAACCCAAGTATATAAACAGAAAATATAAGGGGCACAAATACAATCTAATAAAATCCTACTGACATGAATGCAACACATATGGGGAAGTTCCCTAACACAGACAATGGGATCTGATAAGTTCCCATTGAAAGTGATGACCTGCAGGTCTAAACAGCACACATATGCCGATAGAACACAGAGATACACTGGATGGAACAGAACTGCAATGAGACCATATCAGGTGAAAAAAGAGACAATAAATGGAAATGCACTAAAATTAAGGGAAAGTGTCTCAACAATGGACAGAGCGTGCAGTAATCATATAATGCTATATCATCAAAGCACAATCTCAACACACTGGTACAGGCTGAGAATATACGCACTCCAGAAATGGTGTATAAGGTGCATTTCAAAAGGTAAGAGAGCCAATAAGGAACATCAAAGTCGCATGAATGGGTTAATGCATGTATAGTCCCAGATACAGTAAGGCTAAATTGTAGCAGCTGTGTAGGCAGGTATCACAAGCACTATGAGCACTTGTAGGTATAGATAGACATAGTCCTGAAAATGTCTGTAATAACAGTGGGTATAACAGTGGGTATGTGGTAATACACATCCATGAAACAAACAAACACACACACACGTGAAAAAGAAAGTACACCCTCATATCAGGACATAATAACAATCATCTGTTCCTTAGCAGGTCTTAAAATTAGGTAAATACAACCTCAAATGAACATCAACACATGACATATTACACCGTGTCATGATTTATTTAACAAAAATAAAGTCAAAATGGAGACGCCATGTGTGAAAAACTAATAGACTTCAATAGTGGGGAAACTACTTGAAGGTTTAATACAGGATAATATTCAGGAATACCTAATGGAAAACAAAATTATTAGTAATAGTCAGCATGGATTTATGAAGGATAGATCTTGCCAAACTAACCTTATTTGTTTCTGTGAGGAGGTAAGTAGGAATTTAGACCAGGGTAATGCAGTTGATGTGGTCTACTTAGATTTTGCAAAGGATTTTGATACGGTTCCACACAAGAGGTTGGTGTACAAAATAAAGCAAATTGGACTCAGTAAAAATATTTGCACCTGGATTGAAAACTGGTTGAAGGATTGACAAGATGGTTGTCATAAATGGAACTTTTTCAGGTTGGGCTAAGGTCTTGAGTGGAGTACCTCATGGATCAGTACTGGGACCCCTGCTTTTTAACTTGTTTATTAATAACCTTGAGGTTGGCCTGCAGCCATGCTCCTAAGCAGATATGCTTTTAAGTAGAAATGTTTCAAGTAGTTGTTATGAAGTTTAAAAAGGAAGTTCAAAAAGTAGTGGAAAAGTGGACAACCTCTACTGCTTCTGATTCCTGCATTTGATTTACGTTGGAAAGGAGGATATCATCAATCCCAGACTGCACATCTCAACACTTACCTATTGGTGTGATGCCGCCTTTATTTTTTATATTTGCTGTAACCTCACTTATGTTCAAATTATGCACTTCCTTCCACCAGTCTTCTTATGTCTCTAACTCTATTCATATATCTCCATCTCTTCTTTCTTCCCCACTTCTCAGTTCACATGAACCCTTTTCTTACCTGCGCCCTCTGACACCACACAGCTATACACCCTGCACTAAAACACACCCCTACAAATCATTCTCACACATTCTCTTTCTTTCCATGCTTCTCCTCCTCGCTTCTGGGGATATCTCTCCCAATCCTGGTCCCTGCCTTATTTCTACGTGCTCTCGTCCTCGCCTCCCACATGCAACTTCTATTCCTTCTGGTGTTAACCCCTCCAACCTCATACCCATCCCCTGCCACCCTCCCTCCTCTCTCCCTTTCTCCTGTGCCCTATGGAATGCTCGCTCCCTCTCTAACAAGTTCCTCTATGTGCATGACTTCTTTCTCTCTCACTCCCTGCTTCTCTTTGCTATAACTGAGACCTGGCTCACTCAGTCTGACTCTGCTCTGGAAGCTGCCCTCTCTTATGGTGGCCTTTCCTTCTCCCACACTCCGCGCCCTAATGGCAGGGGTGGAGGCGTGGGGCTCCTGCTCTCCTCTCTCTGTCGTTACCGAACCCTTCCTATTCCCCCTCTCTTGTTTTTCCCTCCTTTGAGGTTCACACTGTCCAGATCTTCTCTCCTCTCCCTGCCCATGTGGCGGTCATCTATCGCCCACCTACCTCTACTCATCCCCCTTCTGCCTTTCTCTCTCACTTTGAATCCTGGCTCTCTTTCTTTCTCTCCTCAGACTCCCCTGTTCTTCTCCTTGGGGACTTCAATTGCCACATTGATGACCCCTCTCTCCCTTGGGCTTCCCGCTTTCTTTCTCTAACCTCTTCTTTTGGCCTTCAACAGTGGACTGCAGCCAGCACCCACAAGGATGGCCACTACTTAGACCTGGTTTTCACTAAAAACTTCTCTCTCTCCGATTTCTCCATTTCCCCTTTTCTTCTCTCTGACCATCACCTCATCTCATTCTCTCTATCTCGCTTCTCCCCTTCTCCACCTCCATCTACCCCCCGGTTCTGCAGAAACCTGCGCTCTATTCACTTACCTGACTTTGAGTTCACTTTACACTCCTCCCTCTCCTCTCTCAGCTCTGCTACAGACCCTAATAACCTGGTCAGGAACTACAACTCTGCCTTGTCCTCCTCTCTTGATCTACATGCCCCGCTTTCTCTCTGCCGCACTCGCCCTTCTAACCCCAGACCCTGGCTAATTTCCCACACGTGCATGCTGCGTTCCTCCACCCGTTCCTCTGAACGCCTCTGGAGGAAATCTCACACTCTCGCAGACTTCCTTCACTACAAATTTATGCCATCCTGTTTCAACTCTGCCCTCTCACTAGCTAAACAAGCCTACTTTTCTTCACTAATCAACATGCACAAGTCTGACCCATGCCGACTGTTCTCTGTCTTTGATACTCTACTCAAACCACCCTCAGCTGCCTCTCCTTCCTCCAACTCCGCTCAAGACTTTGCTGACTATTTTAAGGAAAAGGTGGAATCCATATGTCAGAACATCCCCTCTGTTTCTTCCTCCCATCCTACACCTCTTCCTAACTCTCCTCCTGCCTTCCATGACTCTTTTTCCACTGTCTCAGAGGAGGATGTGTCACTGTTGATCGCCTCTTCTCCCTCTACCACTTGCCCTCTTGACCCCATTCCCTCCCATCTCCTAAAACCTCTTGCTCCCACTATAATCCCTACGCTCACACACATTTTTAACTCCTCCCTCTGCTCTGGAACCTTTCCATCCTCCTTCAAACATGCAACAGTCATACCATTACTCAAAAACAGCAAGCTTGACCCTACCTGTCTTTCTAACTATCGACCTGACTCCCTCCTGCCTTTTGCCACTAAACTCCTTGAACGCCTTGTATTCTCTCGCTTGCTCCATTTTCTCAACACCTATTCTCTCCTAGACCCTCTACAATCTGGCTTCCGCACTGCTCACTCCACGGAAACAGCCCTCACTAAAATAACTGACGACCTCCATGCTGCCAAAGACAGAGATTATTACACTCTGCTCATATTACTCGACCTCTCTGCAGCATTTGACACCATGGACCATCCTCTTCTCCTTCACATTCTCCATACTCTTGGTATTCGGAACAAAGCTCTATCCTGGATCTCATCCTACCTCTCCCATCATACTTTCAGTGTCTCTTCTGCTAACACCTCCTCCTCCTCTATTGATCTCTCTGTGGGGGTACCCCAGGGCTTTGTCCTGGGACCTCTTCTCTTTTCTCTGTACACACTCTCTCTAGGGGACCTAATAACATCTTTTGGGTTTAATTATCACCTCTATGCTGACGACACACAAATATACTTTTCAACACCCGACCTTACACCTTCTGTACAAACCAAAGTTTCTGAATGTCTCTCTGCTATATCATCCTGGATGGCCCTCCGCCGCCTAAAACTCAACATGGCTAAAACAGAGCTCCTCATACTTCCTCCCAAACCTGGCCCTACTACCTCCTTCCACATTACTGTTGGAACTACGATCATTCACCCAGTAGCCCAAGCACGCTGCCTAGGGGTCACACTCGACTCCTCTCTCACATTCGCCCCTCACATTCAAAACATTTCTAAAACCTGTCGCTTCTTCCTCCGCAATATAACAAAGATACGCCCTTTCCTCTGTTGCTCGACAGCTAAAACTCTGACTCAGGCCCTCATTCTCTCTCGTCTTGATTACTGTAACTTCCTGCTGTCCGGCCTTCCTGCCTCTCACCTGTCTCCCCTACAATCTATCCTAAACGCTGCTGCCAGAATCACTCTACTCTTTCCTAGATCTGTCTCAGCATCTCCCCTCCTGAAATCCCTCTCCTGGCTTCCGATCAAATCCCGCATCTCACACTCCATTCTTCTCCTCACTTTTAAAGCTTTACACTCTTCTGCCCCTCCTTACATCTCGGCCCTAATTTCTCGTTATGCACCATCCAGACTCTTGCGTTCTTCTCAAGGATGTCTTCTTTCTACCCCCTTTGTATCTAAAGTCCTCTCCCGCCTCAAACATTTTTCACTGACTGCCCCACACCTCTGGAATGCCCTTCCCCTCAATACCCGACTTGCACCCTCTCTATCCACCTTTAAGACCCACCTTAAGACACACTTGCTTAAAGAAGCATATGAATAGCACTGTGGATATTCTGAACACATGATACATAAAGCTTGGCCCCCTGCAGACGCACTTACCAGAACTCCCTCCTACTGTCTCTGTACGTTCTCCCTACCTACCAATTAGACTGTAAGCTCCTCGGGGCAGGGACTCCTCTTCCTTAATGTTACTTTTATGTCTAAAGCACTTATTCCCATGATCTGTTATTTATATTATCTGTTATTTATTTTATTACCACATGTATTACTACTGTGAAGCGCTATGTACATTAATGGCGCTATATAAATAAAGACATACAATACAATACAATACATAGAGAGCAAAGTCTCTATCTTTGCTTATGATACTAAATTCTGTAAGGTAGTAGAATCAGAGCAGGATGTAATTTCTCTCCAGAAGGACTTGGAGAGACTGATAACTTGGGCAGGTAAATGGCAGATGAGGTTTAGTACAGATAAATGTAAGGTTATGCTTTTGGGATGCAAGAATAAACAGGCAACTTACAAATTAAATGGGGATAAATTAGGGGAATCCTTGATGGAGAAGGATTAAGGAGTGCTTGTAGACAGCAGGCTTAGCAATAGTGCCCAATGTCATGCAGTAGCTGCAAAGGCAAACAAGATCTTATCTTGCATTAAACGGGCAATGGATGGAAGGGAAGTAAACATAATTATGCCCCTTTACAAAGCATTAGTAAGACCACACCTTGAATATGGAGTACAATCTTGGGCACCACTCCTTAGAAAATACATTATGGAACTATAGAGAGTGCAGAGAAGAGCCACCAAATTAATAAAGGGGATGGACAATTTAACTTATGAGGAGAGGCTAGCTAAATTAGATTTATTTACATTAGAAAAGAGGTGTCTAAGAGGGGATATGATAACTATATACAAATATATTCGGGGACAGTACAAGGAGCTTTCAAAGGAACTATTCATCCCAAGGGCAGTACAAAGGACTCGGGGCCATCCCTTAAGGTTGGAGGAAAGGAGATTTCACCAGCAACAAAGGAAAGGATTCTTTACAGTAAGGGCAGTTACAGTGTGGGGTGCATTACCCATTGAGACTGTGTGGCAGATACAATAGATTTGTTAAAAAAAGGTTAGACATCTTTTTAGAAAGGAAAGGTATACAGGGTTATACCAAATAAGTAAACATGGGAAGGATGTTGATCCAGGGATTAATCCGATTTGCTAATTATTGGAGTCAGGAAAGAATTTAATTTTCCCCTTATGAGATATCATTGGATGATATGACACTGGGGGGTTTGTTTGCCTCCCTCTGGATCAATAAGGAAGTATAGATATAGGATAAAGTATCTGTTGTCTAAATTTAGCATAGGTTGAACTTGATGGACGTGCGTCTTTTTTCAACCTCATCTACTATGTAACTATAAACTTTTTGTATATTTGCTATTTATCAGAGTGCTGTATGTGGGGTTTCCCTCTTCTTGTGTTTTGATATATATATATGTCACAGACAGAAGTGTCACTGCAGCTGTGGGTAGGAGCTTCTCCTGCCCCCCCTTCCCCCCCCCAGTCAGCTTCCTAAGGCGGCGTCCTGGCGACAGCTAGGCGACTGCGTGACGTCACCCGTAGCCATTGTAATAGCGATTTCAGCTTATAGTGTAGGAGAGAAAAGACGGCGACTGGGAGGTGTGGCGGGGGCGTGGCCGTGAGCGGTTTTCCCTCGTTGGCTGAACCGCTCACGTTACGCGGCGGTCGCCGGAAAAATTAATTTCCACTGACTTCAGCAATTTTGGTCGCACCCATCATAAGCGCACGAGCCGGGACTGTAAGCGTGGCCTAATGCCGACACTGATACATACTGTCCTGCACCTCTCCTTACACTAGTTAGGCTACGGTCCCAGCGAACGCGCGCACGGGCAACGGAGCGCTTAGCGGGGCTCGTGGCCTTCCCCCGAGCAATCTGAGGACGGGGAGGCGTGGCGGGGGGCGCGGCCATGGCATCACATGGCTGGTTCACCCTCATTGGCTGAACCGCCACCGTGACATGGCCAACGCTCGGGCGCCGCTCCAAAAGTAAAAAAAATTCTTGACTTTCCAAATTGTGGTCGCGCCATCGTGCTTTGCGTATACGCGATGGCGCGCTGACAGGGGCCAGCGCAATAGAGGGCCGTCTCTTTGCTCGCGTTCACTGGGGACGAGGCCTAACTAGTGATTAGCAAGGTCATTAGGCAGCTCAGGGAATGGGAAGAAGGTACAATCCACTCCTTCAACACCTTCAACATCCCCACTCCCTTTGCTGGGGAGGCCGGAAGTTCGGGACCACAGGTGGTCTCCCAGAGGGCCCCTTCAAGATTGCTTGTTGACCACCAATGATTTAGAGGGGGGCTCAACTCCAACATATAGTGCAATACCTCAGTGCTAATCTGCTCATGAGTAAGGGTCCTTTAGTTAAACCCTTTGACCAAAAGGTTATAAGCCTGCAGCCACGTCACGGCATGACCAGTATGCAGGTCCTAACTCTACCTGGCACAATTCTCATGTACCTCTCTTTTCTGCTGGAGGGAGAAAGACCGTACTGCGTCTGTGATTCACAGAATCATGATAAAAACTGCTAATTGGAAAGTGGGGCGGGGTGAGATTTAAAGCTGCAGTTCAGTCTTTATTTTTTTTTTATTTTTTTTTTTAATTCAATAGTTTCATGTGGGCAACTTCTAATTACCTAAAGAACTGTATAGCTGCAAGTCAATTCGTTCTCCATGTATTGATCGGTGAAATTTGGCGGCATCTTTAGATATGGCATATATTTTTCATCTGCTTCTGTCAGTCAGTGGAAGCTCATGAATATTCATGAGCACTCCTGCACTGACATGTGCTAGAGGGAGGGCAGGGCTGACAAAGGGGTGTGCCAGGGCTTGTGACAGGACATGAAGGGGCAGTGCCTTAGCAAATGGCTGTTAAAATAGAATACAAGAAAATTGGTCTTTCAAAGTTGCTAAAAGTATTTTTTCTTACTACAGAACTGATTTATTAAAAAAAACACACATGCAGGATATTGCCTGAACTGCAGCTTTAAACCCTGGGGAGAAGGGCCCACACCTCCAAGCAACAACAGCTGCATAACCCATCAAGCTCCAGAACCCCAAAACCCACCCTCACATCATACATACAGCATATATATATTAGTGTCAAAAAGCAGTGCTACTGTGCGTGCTATCAGGCCATCATTTCCAGAAGCTTTTCCCTTTATAGCCTAAGGCAGGGGTGCTCAACTCCGGTCCTCAAGGTGTTAAGGATATCCCTGCGGGCGGGGAGGCGTGGCGGACGCGTCACAAGGCTGGTTCGCTCTCATTGGCTGAACCGTTCATGTGACGCGGCTGCCGCGCGAAAAACAAAACAAAATGATTTGTAGCTTGAAAAACCTGCCACGCGGTCGCTCTGCATCGCACGCACTATGGCCGCCCTCGTTGACTTCCACTGATTTGTTTCCGAGGCGCACGCCGTCTCGGCTACTATAATCGAACCCTAAGATGTGATGATAAGGAGAATGTTGTGCTACACGTAAGATTATTGAGAATATTATCAACAGATCCATACAAAGAAGCAGTAGGGAACCTCAGTTGGAAATCTGAGACCCTCACATACACGATACAGACCTCCTTGTCTCACTCCAGTAAGGGAACAGAATTAGCTCGAGAGAGCCATGGCAAATTTCTATGTTGTTCATCTTGCTGGCTGTAAGGCGTGCAAGGAAAGGCATGGACTGCCAAGAGTTTATTTGCTTATACTTGGACGTCTTGTTTCCCAAGAACTGAGGGAACGTTTGTTTGAAAGCGGAATTCTCGTCAACAGAGAAATTACCTTTTTATTATAATGTAAATATTGGCAGGAAACGGTTCCAGTGTCATCTCATCTTTCTTCTACGGGAAGTTTCCATTTCAAAAGGACACCGTGAGGCACACAACACAGCAACTACAAAATAAAAGTGTATCCCTGACTCTTCAGTGTGTGATGAATTGAGTTTATTCCCCAGAACGTGCAGTAATATTTGTGCTTCATTGCACATTTACTATAACTCATCCTGACGCACACCCTGTATTTCTCTCCCTTAGATTAGGGGTGCTGAACTCCAGTCCTCAATGTAGGGTTGCCAGGTGTCCAGTATTGAACCGGACTGTCCTGCATTTTGGACACACTGTCCAGTTAAAAATGAGAGGTAATACTGGACATGTATGTGTATACCGGTATTACCTCTCTGGAAATAGTGACCTGCCCGGCTTGGGGGGTCGGGAGATTTCCCTGAGAAGGGACACAGTAGGGCTGTTTCCTGGAGGCTGGGCAGCTTCCACCATCCTGATTGGCTGCTGCTGGGTAATCCAGCCAATCAGGACGAGGTGTCAGGAGCCTGAAGGTTTGGCCAAGGAGGAGGAAACAGCATGGAGCGGAGAGAGGTGTTTGTGTCTCGAACGTGTTGCACCTTTCACCACTGTGTCTAGTCTTTTTGGAGAAGCTATCTGGCAACCCTACCTCAAGACCCCCCAACAGGTCAGGTTTTAAGGATAGCCCAGCTTCAGCACAAGTGGTGCAGTCCCCTGATATCCTTAAAACCTGAGCACCCCTGCCTTAAATAATTCTCTACCAGGGAATATCACTTACTGCTCTGCTGCAAAAATGTCATCATTTCTTTGAAGTGTTTATTGTGAGAAAGTCCCATCTACCAGTAAGAACAAAGCATAAACCATCTGCTTGAGAAACGATTTCTTTGGTGAATGTGAGGGAGAGGGGGGTTGGCCCGGTATTAAAGGGGTTGCACCCCATATGGCCACCCCCTGACCTCACCAGGGAGGCAAGGGGTTAACTGGACTGCGGTCCAGGAATGTGGCTTACACCTTGTCATGTCAGGAAAATGTATGTTCCCCTGTTCCCATGTTTCATTATAATCCTGTATTTTAAATATGTTTTAAAGTGCATTTCTGTATCTCCGGTTCTGGAGGTCGCAGAGAGTTGAAATTTGGCCAATATGTAGAGTCACTGTAGGCATTAAAAATTGGCAAATTTCGACCCACTGGGCCCACCAGAATGAAACTTATTAATATGTGAAGATATTAAAGTGTATATGGTATTTTGGATCTGCTCTGAAAATGCAGACTCCATCTGCTATGCTAATAGGTCAGGAAGGGCAGCCGGATGATTTAGAATAAGCCCTGTGATCAAAAGTTAACTGCCCTGATTGTTTACACTAGGAACCAAGTACTGATCAAAAGACTCTGCCACTCTAACTGTTTACCTGAGGGCGGAGAAGCATCAAACTGGAGTGGTTTGTAAGTGTTATATCTACACCTACAAACAATGAAGATCCTGCCAGATACTTCATCTGGTAGACTGGTCATCGCCCCTGATTTAATTATGGGGCTACAGAAATAAGACCCTCGGAGTCCCAGTACGCGTGGGCTAACTAGCTGGGGGGCATGGGTTAAACTGTGTTTCCACGTTAGGGATTGGATACAGATAATTGTTCACCAATAGTCTGTATTCAATGTTAAGAATAGGGTTACAAAGGTATATAAACTGTGTCAACCCTACAGTTTTTGTTGTTCTTCTGATTTCATCTTGAATGTCACCGGATTGCTGGAGAATTGCTAGCTGATACTTCTCCATTCCCCCAACCCTAAGTAAGTGTTACCTTCTTGCCTGTTAATTGTACTATATTGCTGTGTTCACCTTTTTAAGGAATAAATATATTTTATTATATCTAAGCCTCGTTCAGTTCAACCCAGATATTTGGTGTTTGTTATATCTTGTCATAAGTTACCGTGACAGTGAAACGTTTTGACAAAATTGTCAAACTGTGACCGTTTGCGATTTTTGATGAAAAAATTAAAAACCTTGCCCAAAATGTAAATATCTTTCCCAGGAACTAAGGACTTATTCTATATCTGCTGAAACTGTCGTTGGGCTGTTTTCGGACTAAAGTCCCCAGTGAAGTATTGTAACAGGGACTTATCCCTGTTTAAATAACGCAGCCTCAGTACTCTGAGAATCCAGTAGATATAGTTAATTGCAGCCACCTGGACTAATGAGAGCTCTGTAAAAAGCCTCATGTGAGACACAGGAAAGAGATTCCTTTGCTCACATTTGGGCTGACAGAAGGAGAGCAGAGAAGCCTGCACACAGACACTGTCTTGAGCACAAAGGCTGTGCTGAGATCAAGAGACCTATATTTCCTGGACACAGAGGAACCTGCCAGAGACTGACAGGGAGGGCCACCTGCTTAAGGTACAACCTGAGACTTAGGGGTGATAGGCTGGTAATGGGAATATCCCTCCAGTCCTGCAGATAGGGGCTGGGGAAGTAAGTTAGCCCTTACAAAGGGATAGGGGTTTGTTATATTTTTGTTTTTGTATGTTTTGTCTGGATAAAGGAACAGGCTCAATAAAGCCAAGATATAATTTCACCCAAATCGGTCTCCATTATATGTACCTCTGCACACATCTCTTACAAGTATATTCATTTTTGGCTCAAAACGGACAGATACTGTATAGCATTTCTCCTTAAGTGTTGTCCCTAATGCTGAGGCTTTTTGCAACATTTTAATTTAGTACTCCTGATTAAACAATCCAGACAGTGCAATTCTGTTGACGTCTTTTCACTCCATACATATAAATAGACCGTATCAAAGACATCAGCAAACAGCACTCCTGGCTTGCAATAACCTCAGGCCTCTTAGAAGAACAAGCCCTGTACCTTGTGATAGGAAGTAGAATGGTCCATGGACTGTATACACACACACATACATACACACTGAACTAGAGATAAGGAGTAAAGTACACCCAGCTGATAAAGACATCCATCCTGCAGCTTATCGCTTGTGCGGTTTATCAGGTGAAATAAGGCCGAGGATCAGTGGAACCTTGTGTCCTACAGTAACTCCTGGCCATGAATGTCTTAGGTTCCATGGGAAACGTAAGTAAAGGAAACAAAACAAAAGGGTGTAGTAGGTAAGCAAAGAACAGATGGAACTCAATCATTGTTGAAAGTGCTATCAAACCGTGGAGGAGGGGATCAGCAACACATCCAAAAGAAGCAGTGAATTCGAGTCAATAGGCCTGTAACAGGGACTTATCACTGTTTGAAACTGCCTCTAAAACCAGCAGTGTGCTGGTTAATTGCACAAGGCAATCAACCAGACTCCACCTGGCTGATTAGGACTCATAAAAAGCCTGATGTGAGAAACAGGAGAGAGATTCCTTCGCTCACATTTGGGCTGACACAAGGAGAAAGAGGACTGCAGAGATTTCCATAGCCCACAACTGAGCTGACCTGAGGAAAATATGATGTCTTGATACACACAGAAGGACTGTATTCTGACAGCAAGACAAGGGGACAAGACCTCTATATCTGGACACAGAGAGTGCCATAGCACACAAGGATGCTGACCTGAGAACAGAGAGGCCTTCCCCTACAGCTACAACAACAGATATGAGACTTTCTTGTTGGGCTGTTGTGTGTGTGTGTGTGTGTGTGTGTGTGTGTGTGTGTGTGTGTGTGTGTGTGTGTGTGTGTGTGTGTATATATATATATATATATATATATATATATATATATATATATTATGTTTAGGGTGGTAAGCAGCTTAGCTACCCACTCAGTTAGAAAGGGCTGGAGTAAAGGTTTAGTTATTCTCCAAAGTGGAGTAGGCCTTTTTTTTGTTTCTTTTTGTATGTTTTGCCTTGTTAAAGGAACAGGCACAATAAAGCCAGGATTTAATTTCACCCTAATCGGTCGCCATTAAATGTACCTCTGCACACACCCCTTACAGCAAGAAAAAAGTATTACAAACCACAGATGTGTTCATACATTTCCTTCTGCATATTTGATTTGACTGACTTAGTCTGTACATGCATTTCTTCCATCTTTTTATAACTAAGGAGAAGCATCAAAACAATTCCGAACAGATTAAAATTGACAGTTTATCCATTAAACAAAAGCTTAAATCTATGGGCACACATCTTTATCCTCAATTAGTGTTACTATGTTAGACACCAGGCACAGTGGGAGGCATGGAGTTTGCCCATATCTTAGCTGGCATCAGTGGGTTAATGAAGTGGTTTCTTACTTTGCTGTCTTGCAACTCAATGGGAATGTGTTGAGAAGAGTTCTTCCTGTTAAGGAGTATGTCTGTGTCCCATAGCAAATATATCATTTGCATCTAAGATGAAAGGGTTGTTGCAACATTACCAAATCAAACAGCCATCACATAACCTCATTGCGAGCATACACCCTCCAATCCCATGCACAAGAAAATTATTCATGCATCTATAAGGATGAGACTTATCGCAAACAAATATAATATCATGTAGCCCTGTCTGGTTTGGGCTATCAGTCTGCCCTCCTCCTGGCAGTAATCCCTGGTAAAGGCAGGTTTGCCAGGAGTAATCATGGGTTTTCCCCACCTCTGCAGCTCAGGGAGTCACAGAGAAGGTAGTGTAATCAGGCCTAGTGTCCAATCAGGGGCAAGGGGCTGGTTCCTATTGGATATGTACTTAAGGGGCAGCACTTCCTAAATCTAGTCAGTCTGCCTCTACCTTGAGAGAGGCAAGGTCTACCCTTTGAGCAGTGTGCAGGGCTCTGCATACTGTGTGCCCTCCCTTAGGGGACTGTTCCCCCTTACTCTACCAGAGAGTAAGGGAAGAGCTAGGACTGCTCCTGGTGCCCGCTGGCTGGGAGTGTAGGTCCAGGGACATCCTAAGGGATGACTGCTGTGCTGTGTGCATACAGAATAAAGTGTTCCTGTTTAATATACTTCTGTCCTGAGATTGAAATCTATTGGGAAGGAGAAAGAGACTCTCAAGCAGGGATTTCTCCCCTTATCCTGGGGACTGCAAGAAATGGAAGTGCTGTCACTGTGAGTAAGAGGCAGATTATACCCCAAAAGCCTAAGCTGTTGCTATCCCCAACCATCATGCGGGAGACTCAGGGCTACTGTTTATCAGCAGGTATGCACCACACTACTCCAAGTTATCAGCATAGTTTTCCCCGTAATAGACCCTATCTGCGATTGGGGGGGGGGGGGGAGGGAGAAACAGGGTTACATCATATGTAACGAATTTCAATAGAGACAGGGAAATGTAGGACTGTAGCTGAGCAGGAACTCCGAACCTTACAACACAGAGGTCGTATTATATTGATAAATAGAGAAAGGGTTAAAGATCACAACATTAAGAAATCACTGGTAATACATTCGTTAAGCGCAGCAAGATGCACTAATGCAGCAAACTGGAAACAACTTGCGGCCCCTACCATAGAGGGATGGGCCGCAAGGGTATGGGAGGTTAGGCAGATGGAACAGCCTTGTCAGGGACATAATGTCAACATTTGAAACTATATGGGCGCCATGGGAAGAATATCCAGATAATAGAATACTGTGAGAAGGGGGAGACAAAATGGTAATACCCACCAGATTTTAGGGTACCAAAGATTATTTCAAATAGCAAAATATGAAAAAATGGTGTGGTGCTAAGAGCTATAAAGACACCATTTAGTATGAAAAACAGATCCAGCATAAAGGACCCTTAATATGAATTATATAAGTATAACGCTGGGTTAATGGTGGAAACACACATTTGCCTGGAAAACCTCACCATGCACAGATGTAAAGGTAAAACGTAAAGTTCAATCCAGAATAGGCAGTGTGTAGATAAAGTCCCACTATACTTTCAGTATATAAGTGGGTAAGGATATTGCGTCAAATAAAGGACTCCCATATTAGTGCAGCATCCTGACGCGGCTCCAACGGTCCACGGGTCCTGGGTGTGCTTCTCATAGCTTGAGAAAGTGCTTCTTGCACGAAACGCGTTGGTGGGGCGACACCTCGCCTTGTTTGTCTGTATGATCATTTAATGATTAATTTTTAAGGCTTACGCACTCTCAGTCCTTTTTTCAGAGTTCTAGCGGTAGTGGTCCGCTTTTTCATCTGCTGCTTATTTCAAATAGCAGTATGAAGTATGACTCATACATGTTTTTAGTTTCACTTTATGTTTATTTATATTATACTAGCTGAGAGACCCGGCGTTGCCCGTGATGTAATTTTGGGGGGGGCGTACGACAGGGTTAGGCTTCCCCCCCCCCCCCCCTTGACAGCTAGGTGGGTGACTGAGTTGACTGAGTGTGTGGGTGACTGTGTGGGTGGGTGGGTGACACTTGACTGAGTGGGTGGGTTGGTGACTGAGTGGGTGACTTTGGGTCGGTGACTGGGTGGGTGACTTTGGGTCGGTTTGACTTTGGGTCAGTGGGTGGGTGACTTTGGGTCAGTGGGTGGGTGACTTTGGGTCGGTGGGTGGGTGACTTTGGGTCGGTGGGTGGGTGGGTGACTTTGGGTTGGTGGGTGGGTGACTTTTGGGTCGGTGGGTGGGTGGGTGACTTTGGGTCGGTTTGACTTTGGGTCGGTGGGTGGGTGACTTTGGGTCGGTGGGTGACTTTGGGTCGGTGGTTGGGTGGGTGAGTTGGGTCGGTGGGTGGGTGAGTTGGGTCGGGGGGTGGATGACTTTGGGTCAGTGGGTGGGTGACTTTGGGTCGGTGGGTGGGTGACTTTGGGTCGGTGGGTGGGTGACTCTGGGTTTTGACTTTGGGTGGGTGGGTGACTTTGGGTCGGTGGGTGGGTCGGTGACTGGGTGACTTTTTCAGGGTCGGTGACTGGGTGGGTCAGTGACTGGGGTCGGTGACTGGGTGGGTCAGTGAGTGGGTAGGTGGGGTCGGTGAGTGGGTGGGTGGGGTCAGTGAGTGGGTGGGTGGGGTCAGTGACTGGGTGGGTGGTTTTGGGTGAGACTGGGTGGGTGAGTGTGAGACTGAATGGGTGGGTGAGTGTGAGACTGAATGGGTGGGTGAGTGTGAGACTGAATGGGTGGGTGAGTGTGAGACTGAATGGGTGGGTGAGTGGGAGACTGAATGGGTGGGTGAGTGGGAAACTGAATGGGTGGATGAGTGGGAAACTGAATGGGTGGATGAGTGGGAAACTGAATGGGTGGGTGAGTGGGAAACTGAATGGGTGGGTGAGTGGGAAACTGAATGGGTGGGTGAGTGGGAAACTGAATGGGTGGGTGAGTGGGAAACTGAATGGGTGGGTGAGTGGGAAACTGAGTGGGAGACTGAGTGGGAGACTCAGTGGGAGACTGAGTGGGAGAGTGGGTGGGAGAGTGGGTGGGTGGGAGACTGACTGGGTGGGAGACTGACTGGGTGGGAGACTGACTGGGTGGGAGACTGACTGGGTGGGAGACTGACTGGGTGGGTGAGTGGGAGACTGACTGGGTGGGTGAGTGGGAGACTGACTGGGTGGGTGAGTGGGAGACTGACTGGGTGGGTGAGTGGGTGACTGACTGGGTGGGTGAGTGGGTGACTGACTGGGTGGGTGAGTGGGTGACTGACTGGGTGGGTGAGTGGGTGACTGACTGAGTGGGTGACTGACTGGGTGGGTGAGTGGGTGACTGACTGGGTGGGTGAGTGGGTGACTGACTGGGTGGGTGAGTGGGTGACTGACTGGGTGGGTGAGTGGGTGGCTGACTGGGTGGGTGAGTGGGTGACTGACTGGGTGGGTGAGTGGGTGAGTGGGTGAGTGGGTGACTGACTGGGTGGGTGAGTGGGTGACTGACTGGGTGAGTGGGTGACTGGGTGAGTGGGTGACTGACTGACTGACTGACTGAATGGGTGGGTGACTGGGTGACTGACTGAATGGGTGACTGAATGGGTGGGTGACTGAGTGACTGGGTGGGTGACTGAGTGACTGGGTGGGTGACTGAGTGGGTAGGTGAGTGGGTGGGTGACTGAGTTGACTGAGTTGACTGAGTGGGTGGGTGACTGGGTGAAAGTGACTGGGTGGGTGTGTGGGTGGGTGGGTGACTGACTGGGTGTGTGGGTGACTGACTGGGTGTGTGGGTGTGTTGACTGGGTGGGTGGGTGGGTGGGTGGGTGACTGACTGGGTGGGTGACTGACTGGGTGGGTGACTTGACTGGGTGGGTGGGTGACTTGACTGGGTGGGTGGGTGACTTGACTGGGTGGGTGGGTGACTGAGTGAGTGGGTGACTAAGTGAGTTTTTGGGTGACTAAGTGAGTGGGTGGGTGGGTTACTGAGTGGGTGGGTGACTGAGTGGGTGGGTGATTGAGTGACTGGGTGGGTGACTGAGTGGGTGGGTGAGTGGGTGGGTGGGTGACTGGGTGAAAGTGACTGGGTGAAAGTGACTGGGTGGGTGGGTGACAGTGCGTGGGTGGGAGACGGTGGGTGACTTACCTTGACCCCGTGGCATCTGGCTGGGGCAGGAGGTGAGTTCGGGAAGCTGGGGGGGGGGGGCAAGAGTGTCAGGAGACCCGCGCCGCGCTTCCCTTCCGTCCGGGAGCCGGCGCACGTGAGGGGGAGTCCCGCACCGCGCTTCCCCTCTCCGGTAGCGGCGCACGTGAGGGGGAGAGCAGGAGGCCCGGCCCGCGCTTCCCCTCTCCGGTAGCGGCGCACGTGAAGGGGAGAGCAGGAGGCCCGGCCCGCGCTTCCTCTCTCCGGTAGCGGTGCACGTGAGGGGGAGAGCAGGAGGCCCGGCCCGCGCTTCCCCTCTCCGGTAGCGGCGCACGTGAGGGGGAGTCCCGCGCCGCGCTTCCCCTCTCCGGTAGCGGCGCACGTGAGGGGGAGAGCAGGAGGCCCAGGCCGCGCTTACCCTCTCCGGTAGCGGCGCACGTGAGGGGGAGAGCAGGAGGCCCGGGCTGCGCCGCGAGGGGGGAGGAGCCTGGAGTTTGCTGCTGAGCAGGAGGGCCGCGGCGCACGGTGAGGGTGATGGTGCGGCTGGGGATGTTGCGGAGCGTGGGGATTTGGGTGAGGTGGGGGGAGAGAGTGAGGGGCACCGGGAGAGGAGGGGGGGGGTGTGTGTGGAAGGTGAGCTGCGGTCCAACTGACGGGGGAGAGTGAGGGTGTGTGTGTGTGAGGGGGGGTGGGGGGGGTGTGTGTGTGTGTGTGTGTGTTTTTGCCCGTCACTCTGCCTCAGGCCAATGAGAGGTGCGGGGGCGGGCAGGCCAAGGGACCAATGCGGCACATCTCCCCGACCCCCTCCCCCCCGCTGGTACATCTCCCCCGCTAGCTGGCACATTTCCCCCCAACCCCCCCGCTGGCACATCTCCCCCGCACATCTCACATCACACACAGAGAGACACACACACAGTCCCGATCCAGGCAAGGACACGCCCCCTCCATTAGTAGCCACGCCCCCCACCCCCTGCTCCTGCTCTAACAGATTTGCTGGACAGCTGAGGGAAACTTAGAATGTCCATAATTTAGGAGGTGAGTCACATTGGAAGCTCTAAATAGTTGCGCTGACCTACAATCCGCAGCAGAATGTACAGTGAAAGTTTCGTTGTGCTACGTGGTTTCTGAGATTTCGATGCTTCGGACATACAAACAAACAGACGGAATCCAATTTAGAATTATAGTATAGATTTAAGACAAGGACATTTTGGAAAATTATCTTTATTGTATTGTGTATTATTTTTATAGTATTTGTTGTCTGTGTTACTAGTTTCAACAAGTTTACATACACAAAATGGAAATAACAAATTGGAATAAAGATTGAAATGCAAGAAATGTATATAACATGTTATTACAATGAAATAAAGAATTTAGAAAAAAAAAAAAAGATTTAAAAAAATAAAATACAGAGGTCTTTATGTTCTTCCGCTCTGCTATGCTGTCCATATAGATGTCATGGTTTTTTTGGCCATATATGGTGTCACGTACGACCCCCTGCTAGCACGCGACCTGCATACGGGACAAGGGTTAATACCGACGCTCGCAGCGCGCCCACTCTTCACCCACTCAGGGGTCCCTCAACTGGGTGTATCTCTCCTCAAGCCGTCCCAATATACCACCGCCACGAACAGCACACAAGTGAGCACGTGACTTTAGATATGCAACCAGGGTTAATACACAAAGGCTTCTCTAGCAATCCCCCTTTCTCCTCTGCAAGGAAGCAGCGAGTTAGTATTAACCCCCTACTCAATTGCACATCATAACCATCCACTGCCACCACCTGAGGTTATGCAGATATGATAAAAGATCTTAGACTAAAATATTCGCCAGGCCTCAGGTCCCTGTTTATTATAGGAAAAACTATGCACTTTAACACTAGGGTGACCATTCGTACCGGTTTTACCGGTACAGTCCCGTTTTTTTGAGGCCTGTACCGGTTTAAGTCTGTCCCGGTTTTTGTACCGTTTTTTGTCCCTGGTCCCGGTATTGTCCCTGGTCCCGGCAGCGGCGGTGAGGAGAATGCGGCGGCCGGTAAGTTTTTTGTGTATATGTGTGTGTGAATGCTGCCGGGGGGACTGAGTGATGGAGAATGCCGGGGGCGGGACTTAGAATGCCGGCCGGCCCGCAGGGGATTGGTCACACCGTCGCAGGCATGTCAGAGGAAGCCGGGGGCGAGGCTTCCGCTTTGTGAAGCGCACACGTGACTGACTGCCTTCCCGCTCCCGGCTTCACTGTGTGCGGTGAGTGTCCCCCTTCTGTCCCGGGTCCCGGGTCCCAGCCAGGGGGGGTGCGCAATAGGAGGTGGTAGCGGGGGTGCGCCTGCCCTTGCCCCCCGGCGCGCGCGCCTGCCTTTGCCCCCCGGCGCGCGCGCCTGCCTTTGCCCCCCGGTGTGCGCGCCTGCCTTTGCCCCCCGGCGCGCGCGCCTGCCTTTGCCCCCCGGCGTGCGCACCTGCCTTTGCCCCCCGGCGCGCTCCCACCTTTGCCCCCCGGCGCTCACTTCCCCCCGTCCACTTGGTGTGGGAGATAGGCTTGGGGCGGGCAGTGGTGGCTGCACGTTGTGCGGGCGGTGTAGGGGCTGGCGGGGTGTGTGTGTGGGTATCAGTGTGTGTGTGAGTATCAGTGTGTGTGTGTGTGTGTGTGTGTGTGTGTATCAGTGGGTGTATCAGTGGGTGTGTGTGTATCAGTGGGTGTGTGTGTATCAGTGGGTGTGTGTGTATCAGTGGGTGTGTGTGTGTGTGGGTGTCCCAGTGTGTGTGTATATTAGTGCGTGTGTGTATCAGTTCGTGTGTGTGTGTGTATCGGTGGGTGTGTGGGTGTGTATCGGTGGGTGTGGGTATCGGTGGGTGTGGGTATCGGTGAGTGTGGGTATCGGTGGGTGTGGTATCGGTGGGTGTGGGTATCGGTGGGTGGGTGCGGGGGGTGCGCAATAGGAGGTGGTAGCGGGGGTACGCCTGCCCTTGCCCCCCGGCGCGCGCGCCTGCCCTTGCCCCCCGGTGCGCTCCACCTTTGCCCCCCGGCGCGCTCTCACCTTTGCCCCCCGGCGCTCACTTCCCCCCCCGTCCACTTGGTGTTGGAGATAGGCTCGGGGGCGGGCAGTGGTGGCTGCGCGTTGTGCGGGCGGTGCAGGGGCTGGCGGGGTGTATGTGGGTGTGTGTGTATCAGTGGGTGTGTGTGTATCAGTGGGTGTGTGTGTATCAGTGGGTGTGTGTCAGTGTGTGTCAGTGTGTGTGTGTGTGTGTGTGTGTGTGTGTGTTTATCAGTGGGTGTGTGTGTATCAGTGGGTGTGTGTGTATCAGTGGGTGGGTGTGAGTATGAGTGGGTGGGTGTGGGTATCAGTGGGTGGGGGTGTGTGTGTGTATCAGTGGGTGGGTGTCTCCCTCACCCTCTGTCTCTCCCCCTCCCTTTCTTCTCCCCTCCCTTTCTCTCCCCTCCCTTTCTCTCCCCTCCCTTTCTCTCACCCTCCCTGTCACTCCCTCCCTGTCTCACCCTCCCTCCCTGTCACTCCCTGTCTCTCCCTCCCTCTCTCTCCCTCCCTCCCTGTCTCTCCCTCCCTCCCTGTCTCTCCCTCCCTCCCTGTCTCTCCCTCCCTCCCTCCCTCCTGTCTCTCCCTCCCTCCCTCCCTGTCTCTCCCTCCCTCCCTCCCTGTCTCTCCCTCCCTCCCTCTCCCTCTCTCCCTCCCTCCCTCCCTCCCTGTCTCTCCCTCTCTCCCTCCCTCCCTGTCTCTCCCTCTCTCCCTGTCTCTCCCTCTCTCCCACTCTCCCTGTCTCTCCCTCCCTCCCTCCCTCCCTGTCTCTCCCTCCCTCCCTGTCTCTCCCTCTCTCCCTCCCTCCCTGTCTCTCCCTCTCTCCCTCCCTCCCTGTCTCTCCCTCTCTCCCTCCCTCCCTGTCTCTCCCTCCCTCCCTGTCTCTCCCTCTCTCCCTCCCTCCCTGTCTCTCCCTCTCTCCCTCCCTCCCTGTCTCTCCTCCCTCCCTGTCTCTCCCTCCCTCCCTCCCTGTCTCTCCCTCCCTCCCTGTCTCTCCCTCCCTCCCTGTCTCTCCCTCTCCCTCCCTGTCTCTCCCTCTCCCTCCCGCCCTGTCTCTCCCTCTCCCTCCCGCCCTGTCTCTCCCTCTCCCTCCCGCCCTGTCTCTCCCTCTCCCTCCCGCCCTGTCTCTCCCTCTCCCTCCCGCCCTGTCTCTCCCTCTCCCTCCCGCCCTGTCTCTCCCTCCGCCCTGTCTCTCCTCTCCCTCTCCCTCCCTCTCTCCCTCTCTCCCTCCCTGTCTCTCCCTCCCTGTCTCTCCCCCCCTGTCTCTCCCCCCTGTCTCTCCCTCTCCCCCTGTCTCCCCGTCTCTCTCTCCCCCTGTCTCCCCTCTCTCTCTCTCTCTCTCTCTCTGTCTCTCTGTCTCCCTCTCTCTCTCTCCCCCTGTCTCCCTCTCTCTCTCTCTCTCCCCCTGTCTCCCTCTCGCCCCCTGTCTCCCTCTCTCTCTCCCCCTCCCCTGTCTCCCTCTCTCCCCCTGTCTCCCTCTCTCCCTGTCTCCCCCTGTCTCCCTCTCTCCCCTGTCTCCCTCTCTCCCCCTG